>NC_056737.1:768768431-768985931 GCF_019279795.1 Protopterus annectens | reverse complement strand
GATGCTGCAGGCTGCCCACCAGATTAATTGTTGTCGTAAAGATAAACCGAAGAATTCATTATGATCCCCAGTCATCTGCTGTAAAATGGCCCTGTTTCTGCCATGCAGCAATTTGCAGTTCAGAGACACATTAGCCACAATGAAGAAAGACGTCATTATCAGTTAGTTTACTTGTCTCTGAATTGCATTTAACTACTGTGGAATGCAGGTAAGCATGTCCTTTGGCAGTTAAGTGTTGGCAGCCTCCTTGTGTAAGCAGAGGTACCTCTCCATCACACTCCCACACACGATACTCACATTCAGACACATGCGCACACAACCCATACCTCTCCCTGTGTGGTCTGACTGTCCCACTGTCTCCTTTTCCCATGCCATGGTAATTCATGGACTGTTGCAGTCAGCCATTAATGCCAGACATTCAAGTTTCACTTTTCATATCCTTCAGTGATGCTAAGGCAAAAGCTGTTATCCTAGCAGCTGTCTTTTTTAAAGTATGTGGTTGAAAGGTATACTCAAAACATGTTGCAGGCATTGCATAATGCTTGAAGTCCTCAATACGTTTTAAAAAAACATCGCTGCACTAACTTCGCTGTTAGTGCAGGAGTTTTGTGTTTTAAGGGTGCATGGATCATATCCCTTTTTCTCTCTTTGTGCTTTTTTTTTTTTTTGTGGGTTTTTTTTTTTTTTTGTAATTATATCCCTAGTGCCTAGTGGTGGCGCAGAGGACTAATAGCAATCTCCCCCTTTGTTAAATTTATAAAATTTGAGGTGACTGAACCTATTTTAACATATGCTTTATTGTTGCCATAAATAGTCATTAACATTTTAACAAATTGAAAGTCGAACAAATATACTTCAATTAAATAACGCCTGTCTAGTGAGTCAAATGTTTTTTCTATGTCAAAGCTAATAAATAAATATTCAACTTTCTTATTATTCATTACATCTATAAATGCAGTTAATCTTTTAATGTTATCAGAAGTTTGAATTTTGTGTATAAATATAGATTGATCTATTCCAATTATACTTGGTAGAATCATTTTCATTCTATACGCTAAGATAGCCGTAAATATTTTATAATCTGTGTTAAGCATTGAAATATGTCTATATGATGAACATTTTCGAGGATCCTTACCTTCTTTTATAATTGGAGTAATTAAAGAATAATTCCATGAAGGTGGCATTTGTTCTAAATTTTATACCTTTACTATAACCTTATGCAGGTTTATTGTAACTTTTTGAGGGAATAATTTGTATAACTGGTATAATACCATAGTTTCCAGGGGGTTTATTAGATTTAATATTTTTTATCATTTATTAATTTCTTGTAAAGAAATATGTTTTAATAGGTTCATTTTTTGTGAAGGAAAGATTTTTTTTTTTAACTAGAGATTGGTCAGTGTTTGCTAATAGATCCTTCTTTCCATTTATTACATTTTGATTTAAGAGTAAATTATTTCTAAAAATATCTAATCTCCAACATCTGAATTTAACAGTAAATTATTTCTAAAAATGTCTAGTACATCCCCAACATCTGAATTTAACTTACTTGTCATGGGATTTTTTAAGTCTTTAATTATATTATTAATTGTTTGAAATGTAATTATTTTATGTTTTAAATGTTTAGGAGATCTTGAATATGTTATTAATTTAAGAATGTTCTGTAGTCCTATCTCGCCTTCATTCTTACATATGGGATCGGAGCGATCCTCCGCTCTGACTCGGCCTATTTACAAGCTGGAAGTCTTCTAGTTGTAGTATTATATAACATTGTATAGTCTTAGTGTAGTTTGCAAGTTAGAATAGTTAGCGTTTATTAGTGCGCCATTTGTGTGCAATTTCTTAGGTAAGTTGGCCTTTTGGCTTTATAGTACATGGTATCCTGTATGCCAGTTTCTCTTGTTTTAAATAATTGGATATTAGTAATTGTAGGCACCTTTTGCGCTCAATAGGCTGTGTGTGTTGTTACGTAGTCATAAGTCTTGGTTTTTTGCGGATTTCCACTTGCTAATTTTATTAGTATTGCAAGCAGAACAAGGTTCTGTTCACCTTGTTTAGTAAATTCTAAAATTTACACTTTATTCCTGTTTTGAGTGTGTGTTAGTCTTTCTTATTGTTCTTTCCCCCCAGGTCTGTTTTAGTTAGAAGACCTAGTTTTTCATTCCTTATTCCTGCCTGGGCTAGGCCCGTTTAAGTTAGGTTCCTGGAGTTCATAAATTCAAATGCCATGGAACAACTAGTCACCGTTCCCACAAGAGGAGAAAATATACTAGATCTCATCATCACGAACATGGGGACAAAATGCTCCACACCGGAAGTATATCCCTCATTGGTGAGATCAGATCACAAATGTATCTCACTGGAAATCCACATCCCGCCCCCACCCCAAACAAAAAAGACCACAGTGAAGAACTTCTCTAAAGCAAACTTCACACTACTCAAGAATGGTGTGGTATCCTTCAAGGCCCCCGAGCCAGTGGAAACCACAACCCAAGCTGCGGAAGCCCTTACAAATGCCTTCTACGAACACCTCCAGGACTGCATGGATCAGGCAATCCCTAATAAAACCAAGACTCTTTCTACCAAGGGCAAACGTCCAGTCTGGTGGACCCCAGCCATAAACAAACTTTACAATAAGAGGAGAAAGCTGTTACATGATGGAGCAAAATCCATAAAAGAGAAGACACCCTTGATCATTATTAGTAAAAAAATACGAGCACTCATAAAATCATCCAAGGCCAACTTTGAGAGAAAAATTGCAATAGATTCAAAAGACAATCATAAGGCCTTCTTCAGCTATGTTAGAAACCTGGGTGGAAACTCCCAGATATGTGCAGAATTAGTCCAAAATGATACAAAAATCACTGAACCCACAGACATTGCCAACATACTGGCAGACCGGTTCAGTGCAAACTTCACCCCCTCTCCCCCCCAAAAGGAGAGAGAACTATCCCAGCGGAGTGTAGCCTCCCAGACATCTCAAATGCGCAGGTGAAAGCTGCTCTCTCTAAAGCTAAAAACACAGCATCAATGGGACCGGATGGTGTCCCCGGCTGTGTGCTACACGAACTCAACGAGGAACTAAACCCGCATATAAGGCAGCTGTTTAATCTTAGCCTTACCACAGGATACGTGCCCAAGGAGTGGCATATGGCAACTGTGGTCCCACTCCACAAAGGCGGTGCCTCTACGGACCCTGGTAATTACCGCCCCATAAGCTTAACAAGCCTGGTCTGCAAAGCTATGGAGAGGATCATAATGGAACTCATAAACAAAGACATAGGGGACTTGTAGACATTGGACCCGACCCAGTTTGGCTTTGTCAAGGGCAGATCATGCCTCTTGAACTTGGTCGACTTCTTCGAAACGGTCACCAAGGCCATTGATGAAGGAAAGGCAGTCCATACAGCCTACCTTCACCTTGCAAAAGCTTTCGACACAATACCCCACTCGGGTATTATAGAGAAACTTACCAGCTTAAATGTAAACCCATATGTCACAAGATGAGTTGCAAACTGGCTAAAGGACAGAACCCACAGGGTTAGAGTTGCTGGCGCCATGTCAGACTCCAAGCCGGTCACAAGTGGTGTCCCACAGGGCTCAGTCCTTGGCCCCCTGTTGTTCGGCATCTACTTCTCAGAAGTACAGGCAAACATAGGAGGACTATGGCTGACAAAGTTTGCAGATGACTGCAAACTGGGCGCCATAGTGGAAAGTACATCGGACACAGATATCCTTCAGAGGGGTCTCACGGAAACTGATAGCTGGTGCCAGAGCCATGGCCTGAAGTTAAATGCCAAAAAATGTATAGTCATACCCTTCGGGAAAAACAAGGTAAACCCAAGCTACCATATAGGTGGCAATCCATTAAGCACAGAAGAGGTTATCAGGGACCTGGGTACCCAGGTTGACAGTGGCCTTTCTTTTGACACTCACATTGCTAAAGTGGTTAGAAAGACCTTCTACATTGCCCACCTGATCATGAAGGGATTCACATCCAGATCAAGTGAGGTCCTTGTTCCCCTGTACTCTTCACTTATCAGACCAATGATCGAGTACAATGCCCCATTCGGGATGTATCTCACCCGTCACCTGCAGCAATTGGAGAGACCCCAAAAGTTCCTCACCAAAAGGATAAAGGGACTCCAAAATCTGTCATATGCTGCCAGACTGAAGAAACTCCAGCTCTATTCAGTCGCATACCGCCTGCTCAGAGGTGACCTGTGCCTGACATACAAGGCCATGTCCAACCCGGAATTAATGGACATGCTCCACCTCAAAAAATCCAAATCTACCAGATCCACTAGAGCAAGCGACTTAAACCTTAGCACGGATATAAATAGGACATGCTGGAGGGATAGATTTGTCACCCAGAGATTCCCTATGCTGTGGAATAAAATCCCGGTCCATGTGAGGCAGAGCACCTCGCTGGCTCTGTTCAAGAGAAATCTTGACCGGTGGATGGGAGATCGTAGGTTTACCCCGGGAATCATCTCTGTGTCACTGCTGGACAGAGGCACAACAAACTAATGGGCACAGTATTTTTTAACATAAGGGGTGGCGTAAGCCACAAAACCTTGGTCTAGGCTTATAAATGCCTTAGGGCAGATAGCCTAGTATAAACCTATGAACCTAGGACCTAGTCCTCCCTTTCTCTTTGTGTGTGTGTGAGCTCATCTTTTGTGAGAATGTCTAAGGAAAGCAAGGACCATAAGCCATCTGGCTTTAAAAAGTGTATAAAATGCTCACAGAAGATGTCTATAGCGGATGGCCACAGTAACTGCATTTACTGTCTTGGAGCCATCCACTTACAGGAAACTTGCTTATTTTGCCATCTTTCAGTGCTAGGGTGTTTGTAAGAAAGAAAAGATAAGCTTATCCTAAAAGGTCTCCTAAAACCTTCCTTTGAGGAAGTTCTGGCCAGCTCTTCCTCCTCTGCTAGATCTCCGGGATCTAGAAAGGAAAAGTTCAAGTCCACTAAAAGGCCCTCCCTGGCACTGGCTGGTGTCTCAGAGTCACCTCCTAAAATTACTAAGTCTTATAAATCCACTGTCTCATCAGCTCCACAGAGTTTGGAGTTGATTGAGAGTTATTCTGTGGTTACAGGGTCGGCACCAGGTAGCTCGTAGCCGACCTCTGAGAGTATTTTACGGAGCCGGTCTATGGAACCTCTACCAGCCTCCCCTACATTGAAGTCACCAATACTACAGAGATCCCGTACTCCTACTCTGTCCTCCAGGAGTTTATCGGAAGAAGATGTGGAGAGGGTAGTGCTGAGACTTTTGAAGTCGTGTGCCTTACCGAAATTGTTGTTGGCTCCGACCGTCAGTTCCAGGGCCAATTGAGTCTGTTAAGCCCCCTTCGGTCATTCCTCCTCCGAGCCATGCTGGCCTTTTGGAGCCGGAGTGTTTGGTACCGCTGGTGGAACCCTCGGCTCCAGCTCCCCCTGTGGCTGTTTCGGAGCAGAGTTCCGCTCTGACACTCTCCGTGCTGTCCGTGGTTTCTAGGAGCCAAAGCTCCCTGGTCGGCCCCGACAGGGTCACCTGGAACTGAACCTCTTTGGTTCCGAGCCTCCCTCTCAGCGCATCGGCGAGGGTGAGTTCGGATCCTGTGTCTGTCTCATAGAGCCGAGAGCTCTGGAACCGATGGCATCCTCGATCTCCTCGGAGCTGGAGAGGTCGGCATTCGAGATGATGAGGCATGTGCTGTCCCAATCTTTAGCTCCTACCAGGGGTACCGACACTGTTCCCCCTAGGGCACTTACTTCTGTCTCGACTCCTACTCCCTCCATGGACAGCAGCGACCCGCAGCCTCAGGAGCCACCGGCCGGTGGCCCCCACTCTTCCAAGACCTCCTCGGAATTTCCTTCTGAGGAGCCCCCACAGAAGAGAACATGTAAGAGGAAGCATGTAGACTCTCAGGATGAGTCTCTGCCCTCTGACACTGACCTCGAGGAGTCAGAAGGGTCCCCCAAGTCGTCCTCTGATGATGTCTCCTTCGTAGACATCCTAGAATTCCTTAAGAAGAGGTGCGGCTGGCCCACTGTCACCCCTTCTGATGAGGAGTCAGTGTGCCTGAAGGTTTTTGGGTCTCAGCCTTCAGCCTCTTGGGTGTCTCCACCCTTCGACGAACTAATGGAGCTAGTTAGTCGAAAGGTATGGGATACTCCTGATGCTGTGGAGCCAATCCCCAGGAGACCAATTAAGTTTCTTTATGCACCCCCAGAAAAGGAATTTTTGTCTAAAGGTGTTCCCGTAGATGCCATAGTAGTGGCAGCGGCCACTAAGGAGGAGTTAGCAGAAGCTTCTTCTGTTCATCCGCTGAATAAGGAGTCTCGAACAATGGACAGATATGGGAAGGGTATCTTCTCTTCAGCGGCATTTACCTTTAGATCGCTGAACTACCTTACACTCTTCACGAGGTTTCAGAGAGATCTCCTTAAGGAGTTAGGAGATTCTCTACGGGGTACATGTACTGAGGGAGTCTCTGACAAGGTGTCTACCCAGTTGTCCACCTTGAACTCTATCATCAACTCATCCATGAGGTTTATCTCGTATGCAGCCGATGGAGCGAGTAGAGCAGCGGGTTCAGGAGTTTCCCTAAGGTGTCATTCCTGGATGCATTTGCGTAATTTTGCGGAAACGTTCAAGTCTACTTTTACCAATACTCCCTTCAGCGGTTCCTCATTGTTTGGACCCAAGGTAAAGGGCACTCTCACCCGGTGCGAGCAAGAAGGGAAAACACTCTCTGCCGTGGGAGTACATTTTACTGTACCCTCTATACCATACCCTAAGGGTCAGAGGGGCGGTAAAATGTGGTTCGAGAAGTCCCAGAGGTTTTTCCAGGATGCACAGGGTGACTCCTCCTTCAGAGGCAGAGGAGGAGGAGGAAATGGTAGATGTCACCCTAGAGGCAGAGTCGGACCACAAAATCAGGGAGGTCGCGATTCCTTTCGGGGCCAGCCTTACCAGCGCTCCTGATATGGGGCCTGACTGTGCTTCTCTGGGGCTGGTTGGGGGTCGCATTTCTTTGTATCCAGAATCCTGGCTAAGTATCACTCAAGACAAATTGGTACAAAGAATTATTACCAGAGGTTATGTCATACCCTTTTCTCTTCCACCTTTTGTTCCCATGAGGATCCCGGATGTTCCACCCAATTATAGGGATCAGGCAACTGTGGAGGTCAACAAGTTGCTGTTAAAAAGAGTCATCCAAACCATCCCAGCAGTCCAAATAGGATCCGGAACTTTCTCCAGATTCTTTTTAGTGTTAAAATGTACAGGGGACTGGAGGCCCATCTTGGACCTCAGCAGATTGAATGAATCAGTAAAGAAGGACAAGTTCCAGATGGTGACACTGCAGTCTATACTTCCATTATTATGAAAAGACAATTGGATATGCTCAATAGATCTCCAAGACACCTACTACCACATAAAAATGGACAGGGCATCAAGGAGTCATCTACGCTTCCGGCTGTGAGCCAGTCTTTACCAGTTTTGTGCTCTGCCCTTTGGTCTCACCACAGCCCCCAGGGTGTTCACCAAGTGTATGGCAGTAGTGACTGCTCACCTGAGATGTCGAGGATTCCAGGTGTTTCCATATCTGGACGACTTGCTCTTGACCGCCCCCACCAGGCATTTACTACTTCAGACCAGGGACGCTACCATTCAGCTTTGTGCTCAGTTGGGAATTTCTATAAATTGGAAAAAATCTGCCTTTTTGCCCTTTCAATCTGTGATTTTTATAGATGCAGAGATAGACACCATAGACATGTTGGCACATCTTCCTGTAGAAATGGCACAGAATCTGGTTCTTCAAATTCACCGTCTTCTCCCCTTACGAAAGGTCAAAGCCAAGACTATTCTGCAGCTTCTAGGGACCATGGCTTCCACCATATTACTAGTGCCACTAGTCAGACTACACATGAGGATTCTTCAGTGGCTCCTGTCGTCCCAGTGGTCCTTTCAGCACTTACCATTATCTCATCACATACTGCTGACAGACTCTTGCAAGAAGGACCTCATTTGGTGGACTCTACCCAATCAGTTAACCACGGGCACTTCATTTGTTCCTCGCAAACCCGTTGCCACTGTGACCACGGATGCCCCACAGATGGGGGGGGGGCATTACCTAGGCAGGACTGTCCAAGGCACATGGCAAGATCGCGAGGCTCACCTGCATATCAGCGTTCTAGAGATGAGGGCGGTGCTCCTGGCATTGCAAGCACTTCACTACCGTCTACCTCTGGGGACTATTGCAGTGCAATCAGACAACATGTCGGTATATGGTACATCAACAAACAGGGCAGAACCAGATATTACCCACTCTGTCGAGAGGCCATTCGAATTTGGAAATAGGCCATATCTTCATGCATTTTCTGGTGGCAACACACATTCCAGGGACAAGCAATGTGGTGGCCGACAAGCTCAGCGGGGTATTCCTGATGCCTCACGAGTGGTCTCTGAAACAGGAAATAGCGGAGCAGATTTTCCACAGATGGGGACAGCCTTGCTGCGATCTGTTTGCCAGCCCGATCAATGCCAAATGCAGCAGCTACTTCTCCCTCATCCCCCCTCCGGTGGAGTTACCGAGAGACGCACTTGTTCACGATTGGCCCCTGGTTCTCCTTTATGCTTTTCCTCCTTTTCCTCTCAAACCCAAGGTTATTCAGAAAGTGAAACGGCTGGGAAGCAAACTGATCCTCATTGCTCCTTACTGGCCTCTTCAGGTTTGGTTCCCCTTTCTCGGGCCTCTTCTCCTAGACGATCCTTGGGTTCTGGACCCAGTTCCAGATCTCTTGACTCACATGTCAGGCTCGCTTTTTCCCTCTTACACACCCTCAATTTGACCACGTGGCTGCTCCAGTTCCATCCCTAGTCAGGCTTCACGACTTCTCACCCTCCATGACTCATATCCTTACATCCTCTCATTAATCTTCCACTAGGAGACTATATTCCAGTAAATGGACAAGATTCTCTTTCTGGGCGTAGAAAAAGAATGTTGACCCTTATACCTCCTCCATTCCAGTGGTTTTGGAATTCCTGTCTGAGCTTTTCCACCAGGGATATGTGGCTGCCACCATCAGGGTTCAATTGGCAGCGATTTTAAATTTTCATCTAACTACAGATTGATTAAATTGATCAGTCACAGCATGAAGTTATGGGAAAGAGTAGTGGAAGCTAGGTTAAGAAGGGAGGTGAGGATTCGTGATCAGCAGTATGGTTTCATGCCAGGAAAGAGCACTACAGATGCGATGTTTGCTTTGAGAGTGTTGATGGAGAAGTACAGAGAATGTCAGGAGGAGTTGCATTGTGTCTTTGTGGATTTAGAGAAAGCATATGACAGGGTGCCTAGAGAGGAGTTGTGGTATTGTTTGAGGAAGTCTGGAGTGTCAGAGAAGTATGTAATAGTGGTACAGGATATGTACGAGGGTAGTGTGACAGCGGTGAGGTCTGCGGTGGGAGTGACGGATGCGTTTAAGGTGGAGGTGGGATTACATCAAGGTTCAGCTCTGAGCCCTTTCTTATTTGTAATGGTGATGGACAGGTTGACAGACGAGATCAGACAGGAGTCCCCGTGGACTATGATGTTTGCAGATGACATTGTGATCTGTAGTGAGAGTAGGGAACAGGTGGAGGAGACCCTGGAGAGGTGGAGATATGCTCTAGAGAGAAGAAGAAGAATGAAGGTCAGCAGAACTAAGACAGAATATATGTGTGTGAATGAGAGGGAGGATAGAGGAATGGTGAGGATGCAGGGGGTAGAGGTGTCAAAGGTGGATGAGTTTAAATACTTGGGATCAGCAGTTCAGAGTAATGGTGAGTGTGGAAGAGAGGTGAAGAAGAGAGTACAGGCAGGATGGAGTGGGTGGAGAAGAGTGTCAGGAGTGATTTGTGACAGACGTGTACCAGTAAGAGTGAAAGGGAAGGTCTACAAGAGGGTAGTTAGACCAGCTATGTTATATGGGTTGGAGACAGTGGCATTGACAAAAAGGCAGGAGTCAGAGCTTGATGTGGCAGAGTTGAAGATGTTAAGATTTGCACTGGGTGTGACGAGGATGGACAGGATTAGGAATAAGTATATTAGAGGGTCAGCCCACGTTGGAAGGTTTGGAGACAAAGCCAGAGAGGCAAGATTATGTTGGTTTGGACATGTGCTGAGGAGGGATGCAGAGTATATTGGGAAAAAGATGCTAAGGATGAAGCTGCCAGGTAACAGGAAAAGAGGAAGGCCTAAGATAAGGTTTATGGATGTGGTGAGAGAGGACATGCAGGTGGTTGGTGTGACCGAGCAAGATGCAGAGGACAGGAAGAAATTGAAACATTTGATCTGCTGTGGTGACCCCTGACGGGAGCAGCCGAAAGAAGAAGATCTAGGCTTTCAAGATTCTAATCTGATGTCACGTAGGCTGTGCAAAACTTTCCTTAAAGGTGCCACTTTAAGTCCCCCCCCTTTCAAGAACCTGTTGCTTCATGGTTTTTAAATTTTGTATTATCCAAATTGACTTCTCTGCCCTTTGAGCCTTCCCATTCACCCCCTGTGAAATTCCTGTCTTGGAAGACTTTGTTTTTGGTGGCAATCACGTCGACCAGACGGGTGTCGGCGTTAGAAGCATTGCCTGTAAAACTCCCTTGTCTGATTTTTCACAAAGACAGAGTATCTCTTCGTACTAATCCTTCTTTTGTCCCCAAGATCTGTTCCCATGCCACTTTGAATCAATCCATAGAACTCCTGGTGTTCCTTCCAAATCATTCCAATGCAGCTGAATACAGGTTTCATCATTTGGATGTCCATAGACAGTTGTTTTTATTTGCACAGGACGAAGGAAATCAGATCAATAATTTATTTCCTTCTCCAAATCCAGGTCAGGTTTACCAGTTTCCAAAGTAACACTCCCAAATTGGATTTCTAGCTGTATAGCTTACGTTTACAACTCTGAGTGTAGACCTTTACCCTTAACAATGAAGGCTCATTCTACGAGATCTCAGTGTACCTCTGTAGCCTTTCATGCCAGGGTCCCACTTGATAATATTTGTGCAGCAGCAACTTGGACTACCCCTCTCACATTTATTACTCATAACAAATTGGATTTAACCTTCAGGGATAGAGCATCCTTTGGTTCCACGGTACTCAGGAGTATTTTTCCTTGAGCCACCCAAGAATAAGGCACTAGAGACCCTGTCCCATATGTAAGAATGAAGGTGAGATAGGACTACAGAACATAAAGAAGTTATGTACTCACCATAACATTCAATGTTTGTAGTCCATCTCGCCCTTCATTCTTACGAACCCACCCTCCTACCCCCATCCTGGAAGTACCTGGATTCAGAAAAATATGTTATTATTTTATGGAGAACTTTCAGTATTGGCTTCTTTCTGTACGTTTGTTATTATTTCTCTTGGCAGCAAACAAAATCTGGGGATTGTATTGGTGCAGCATGGGATACCTACCTAGCCATGAGCCATCTAGAAGACTTCCAGCTTGTAAATAACCCGAGTCGGAGCCATGTCCAGGGAAGTCATTGTTCCTCTGTATTCAGCATTCATCAGACCTGTCATTGAGTACAGTGCCCCCTTTTGTATGTACCTAACCAGGCATATCCAACAAATGGAATGTCCACAGAGGTTCCTCACTAAAAAAAATACAGGGCTTTAGTAAAATCTTATGCATACCACTTCAAGGCTCTATCCCTGTAATCTGTCTCCTACAGGCTTTTTAGGGGAGATCTGTGCCTGACATACAGGGTATTTCCGGACCCCACTCTGATGGACTTCTTGCATATCCGCAAAACAAACAGCACCAAAATCACCAATTCTGAAGACTTAAACCTTGCCTGTGGTATAAATAGGTATGTATCCCAGGTATTACCCCGTCTCTGGAACAGGCTTCCCAGCCATGTGAAACGGAGTTCCTTCCTAACCCAATTCAAGTACAACCTGTACAATTGGATCAAGAACAGGAAATTCATCCTTGGATTGGCACTTGTATCTAATCGACACAGACAATCTGTAAGTGGTTCATCTCTCAAGCCACTGCTTACACTTATCAAGGATATCAGAACTTGTCAGAGATTTGGGTTGCATGGCTAGGCTTAAAAAGGCCCTTGTGGTCTTTAACCTAGCAAACACCTATGAACCTATACTCCAGTAGAGATTGGGAGTATTGGGGAGAGTTTGTTTTTCCATTTGGTAGCTTGCTGTCGGTTGGAAAAGTAGCTGTGAAACCGTTGGGGCTGAGGTTATATTAGGCAAGCTTATTAAGAAGAATTTGATGTGGTACTGTATCAAAAGCTTTGCATTTTTCTGGGATTGTTGCTAATGGGGGGAGAATAGCGATAGGTCGATAGAGAAGTCAGTAGAGGGACCCCCTTTGTGGAGTGGGATTATATGTGATATTTTTCAGAGTAGAGGGACATACTGTTCAGTAAAAGAGCAATTGGTTAAAATAGAATTGGATAGGGGACTGTGGCAGCAGCTATTCTCAGAAATTCATTTGTGAGGTGATCGGCAGCGAAAGAGCTGGGTTTTACTTAATCAGGGTAAATAAACCCTATTTTTGTTCGTGTTCAAACAAGATTTAAGGCATTAGAATCCTTTTTTCCATAATATTTCTACCTCTCTTTTTTTGTTTTAAAGGAAGATTGAGCTAAGGTTGTTTATTTAAGATTCCAGAACTGATTATAACTTGAATCCATTTTAGTGCCTTAAAGACGCACTACTTATTTCTGGTGTTTAGTGTTCCCCACCCTCTGATCCCCATTCTGTTTAACTGCTGGTCAGGCTTGCTTTTTGAGAGTTATAACTGGTGTCTAGTGTAGCTTTCTTTGGCAGACTGTAGTTTCTTGTTGTGGGTTTGTCCCACACCTCTACAGTTTAACATGACAGTCATCGGTATACTGAGAAAGTGAATATGTTTTAAAAAGTACATACTGTATACAGAAAGTCTTGGAATTGGATAATTGAAAGTTTTGTATGTCTTAAGCAAGCCATACATTGATTCTGGCATGTCATTGCCCTGCCCTGTTGGCACTTGCCACTCCATACTTCTCATAGCTACTGATCTCCATTATGGTGTCTGTTTTTTTTTTTTTTTTAGTGCACTAAGCTGGCTTGCTCGTAATCTAATTTTTTTATTCTGTAGTGTAAAATGAAGCTTTCCCCCCATGGCCACCCATCTAAAAAGGCTTTTTAATAGGTCAGTAGGAATTGACGACTTAATATAATGAAATACATTTCTTTCACCTTTGCTGTAATTTGTGTTTTGACATTGTTGAGTACTTTGTGTTGAAAAGGCACTGTGCAGTTAAAATTTTGATTTCTTACCAGCCCTGTAGGCAGAGATCCAAATAGTCCATGTTTGATTAAGAACATTTGTACTGGAGGAGGCAGTCTGAGGAAGATAGGGAGTGTATGGATGTTGCTGGCTCGCACATCATTAAGGAGGAGGAGATAGTAGGTCTGGCTCACAACTTGGGTGACATCTTGCAGGAGCTGTTAAGTGTTGCAGCTGTGGAGAACAGCCTGCTGAGCACATGCTGCCCTAGCATGTAGCCAAAGCAAAGTATAAGTGCCCTCTGTAAGCATTCTGCACTGTGTATGCAGTTCAGTTAATTCAGATTTTTTTTTTTGTAAGGGGCCCCGCGGTGGTGGTGCTGCGGTAGCGTTGTCGCCCCACAGTAAGACGCTGTTCGATTCTCAGCTAGAGTGTCTTCTGCGTGGAGACATTATGCAGAATCCTAGAGGAGAGGACTTTGTATCTGGAGTAGACTCCATTTGCAGATAAAGCAGTGTAGTACACTATTTTCCTTCAAATATGACTTTGATAATTGGATAGGTAGTCATAAATTCACCCTTTGAGCTGGGAGATGCAGTAATTGTTGTCATCATCATTATCACACAGAGGTAAAAAGATGTCACTGTGGTAGTTGCACCAAAGTAGTGTTTGTATTTGTTTATGTAACTCAGATCTTACATTCATTTTAAAGCTATAATATTTATTGTATAGTTAGCATTTTATGTATTACATATTGATTGCTAGTTCTTTTAACGCAAGACTTTGTGTATGTGTCTCTAAAAGTTTGGTTTTCTGTATGTCAGATTATTTTTATGATTTGGCTGAATAAACTGCATGTAGTTTTTTTTTTTTTGTGGGGTGGGGGGGTCTTTTGTTTAATCTTTTTTTTGCACTGTCTTGGTATGTTCATGTTTTGGCGGGTATAGCACACTTAATTTGTCTTTGTTTCTGTACAGATGTGTGTAAATTCTTTCCGGGGATATAAACTTGGTGCTTGCCATTTGAGGGATAGTCATCTGCTCGATGTAGGTTCTTGAGTAATTCATCAAGTTTGGTAGCACCATTTACATCAAAGTTAAGCTCCATTTCTGTAGGATAACTTCTATTCCTGCCTGGTTTGTAGTTATTGGTGTCTGTTTTGTGTTCTTGATTTGTTTATGTAAAAGTAACTGTAACTGTTAGTGTGTCAAGCCAGAGAATACTTGTAGATTTTGCTATGTCTGTAGTTTCTTCGGTTATATTTTGCTATTTTTATTACTTGCAATGTTATATTTAAATATAATTTTTGATGATGACCGAGTACTGTTTAGTGTTTTCTTTTATTTTAATTGTGTGTTTGTATGTATGTATGTATGTATATGTATGTAGATATATATAAAACTGCAAGGAAGACCCAACCAAGCTGGAATCTTCACTATGTAATACCTTAGAACTCCTGTAGCAGAGGCCCGTAGGATGTATGTAGATGACCCACTAAGGATATAACAGTGTTTCCGCTACATGCTTCTGAGTGCCTGTGACTTTTTCCTTTTTAAGTCTTTATGGCTACATTCAGGCCAGTAAAGCCAAATTATTTTATCAACTATACTGCGTAAGTGGATTGTTTGGTTGTACATTAAAAAAGCAGAGATTTATAGACTGTAAGTATAATTTTTAAAATTGTTTGCTTGCTTTTTGTTTAGCATTACTTTCTCTGTTGCTTCTTTCCATGCAGTATGTGGATTGGAAAACAGCTGTTGCTCCAATTCTACTGACTGTATAAAAAGACTGTTAGAAATTATGTGCTTTATCTGTACTTGCCTTTTCTGCTGTTTTTAGGAATTTTTGTGTTGATGTTACTTGGTGACACTGGGTCATTTTTCATTTCTTTCTTTTTTTCTTTTTGTTTTAATGATGTACTTGCTGTACTGTTTTGGGTAATGCTTAGTTTACAGTGGTCTAGTTAGTGGCCCAAAGCAGAAGGAGAAGATTCTATTGCATTTCCTCAAAGTATTTTGGAGAAAACACAATCTGCCAGAATTATTTCACCAAAAGATTGTAAGGGAGGAATACTGTACTGAAGTAGAAGATAGAAAATGCAAGTACTAAAACTGTTAATCCTAATGTGATTTAGGTGAATGGGATTAAGCATTCTTCCTGACACATCCATACCCAATGTGCTTATTAATTTTTACGTCTACATTGCAACATCTTTGAGAAAGGATGGCACAAGACCTTGCTGTTAACACGCTTGCTGTGCCTCAAGATGATGTGACTTCAAATTGAGAATAAATAAGTAGAAAGGGTTTGAGGAGCACATCACTGATGTTGGGGTACAGCCTCCCCCATGTAGCTATGTATGTGTAATGCAATTCTGGAGTCATTGTTTATGTTAGTACTGATCGTGTAGGCCACAGTAGTCAGTAGATGCATATTGCTTTGTTTTTCTTTACAGTATGTTTTATTTCAGTGTGTGATACTGAGCTTCTCCTTTTCTGCTTCCCACACATTTACTTTTTTCTAGCTTGATTTGCTTTCCCATGTTTCAAACACGTTGTCTTTCTGGAGCTTATTTTGAAAACTTTGCAGATATGTTGGTGGTAATGTATTCTATTTAACTGAAAGTTATAATGAAATCCAGAAAAAAAATCATCGTTCCATTAAGTGCGTTAGGATTACCATTCAAAAAATGATATTTTTTTATTAATTGCGTTTGGAATGCAGAAGAAAACTTTTTTTTTGGGGGTGACTTACCAGTATTTGGCACCAAAAGTAGAGTAAACTAACACAAAACAAAATGACCCTTTAAACACTTAGATCACTACACAGAAGAGTCATGCATTGCAATATCATAAACCTTTTTTTTTGTAGTTCAGAGAATTTCTTGGTACATACAACAAGCTAACAGAAACCTGCTTTTTGGACTGTGTGAAGGACTTCACAACTAGGGATGTGAAACCAGAAGAGGTAGGTAGCACCAGAATGATACCTTTTTGTATGTTGTATGTGCATGTCTTTGTTCATTCATTGAAACTAGAAGGATATTCATTATATTTTTGTGTGGCTTACCTGGATATAACTGCACATTGTTACAACTGTATGAAAATGATGCCGCTGCAATCTCCACCATTTTTCCTACTTAGTAAGGGATGTTGGATTATATAGACTACTTAGTAAGAAAGATGATAAGCTTGAAAGAAGATTGGGTAGATATAGTGAAAAAATATTTTGTGCTACATAGAAGCACGTAAAAGTCTATATAGAAAATTAAATTAGACAGTTAAGTCATTCATAAGAAAGGATATTAACCTAAAATTGGGTTAGGTGATGTTGTCTTGCATAGCATGGCTTATATTTACAGAGAATTGTATTAAGCATTGCATGGTCATTTCACTTTGAAAGTAGAAGTTAACTACTGAAACGTATTTAAAATTTATTTTCAGAAATGCATGTTTATATTTTTAGGCTAGGAATGTATAAAACGTTTAAGAATGTCAAGTGTATTTTCATTGTTTTGTAGATTTTTTTTTTTGACTTGACAAATGTTTGTTGATATATTGTTGAAAATTACGTACGTCATTTTATCTGATTTTTTATTCTTTCAGTGAGTAGGGATCATGTGATAGCAATATGAGTATGTCTACAAATGAGACACTGACAGATGCAGAGTCCCATGAAAGGCCTCATGTGGTCTGGAGATAGAAAAAATATGCCGGGTGCTAAAAGAATAGTTTGAAAAACAAGTAGGTAGGCTGGCCTGTGGAGCATTTTAGCTACAGTAATCTAAAGAAATACAAGCATAACATTTAACTTTACTGTTTTACTGTATGGTGCTTTGTCTGTTAAGTATTTTTTTAATGTGTTTTCTGTCCCTTGTGCCTATCAACTATCTGGGCACTACCTCTACCTCTTATTCATTACCCATCACTGTGGAAAGAATATTCATCATACTGCCATCATGGATGCAGCCACAGGGGGTATTTTCTGGGCCTAACCCCTCTGTCAGTGGTTGAAGTGAAGGCCTGCTATGCCTTCCCCGGCAGGGCTGTGTATTCTTGTTCTCATCCCATGAATGCTGCCAAGCAAAAAAGGCTTGACAAGCCCAATCAGTCGTCCCTAACCAAATACTGTTCCATTCTGTGCACCTCTGTCTGCAGTAAGTGTCAGCATTTCTGGGTTCTGGCTTGCTCAGCTTCTACCAGGATGGGCGAGCTGATATTGGGCCCTGTTTCCCACTGTTCCTCACACAGGTTCTCCAGTGCCTGAACCACTGATTTAATCTAGGTCCATCTGCTTCATATTCGAGGCTTCATCTCTGTGCATCACAGAGATGGGCTGTTAAAGTGTTAATAAAGACAGCAGTTGAATTACAGTACTTGATCAATAAAAAGTTATTACAGTTAACTGACCAATTCAAACAGGTACGGTGACAGGCAGGTATATTAGCAGTAGAATAAAGCAGGCACGTATTAAGCCTTCTTAAGGTACACTTTTTTTAGCAGGATTGTCACTGGCAAATCATGTTTTCAAAACTAGGCCACCTGATTTGGCAGACTTGTCAGTACAGCACACTGTAAAAGTTATGTGTGCCTTAGAATAAGTAAAAAGGTAAAGAGTTCAGACAGAATTGCAGTTGCCTAGTACTAATTTCATGGAGTGCTCTTAGAGCATGTTTTAAAAAAGTCATCCGTTTCTTTATTGCAAGATCTACAGGGGTGTTTTTCCTTCCATGAGAGCCATGTTTGGAAAAAGCAGTGTCTGTTGTATTCAGATCATGAAGAGTTCAGTGGGTTAATCTCATCATCTCTAAGACCCACGTGGTTTTGAAAAAAAAGAATGTGCAGTCTCTAAGAGTTGGGGCTAGTGGTTGCAGTGTAGAAGTTTGAGACATAGTTGAGGAGAAAACATGTCTTTTCAGATCTGGAAAATCAACTTTTTTAGGGAGAGACAGTGACCTTAGGCATAGGCCAACTAGGCGGCCGCCTAGGGCACCAGTCTAGCAGGGGAACTTTTCCAGTATTTATTTGGTGTAGGTAGACCAGGATGGGGGCACCAGGTAATGTGGTGGGAGATGCCATGGAACCCCTTTGCCTAGGGCACCAGTTGACATAGGGCCGCTCCTGTATGGCAAGAAAATAGGGTGAAACCTGCACGTTATTTAATTGGCTTGTATGTGTGTGGTATTAGCTGCAAAGCTTGTAGTAAAAAAGAATCTTGGTTATTTTTTTTAACTTTTCTTTTTTTTTCTTTCATCACTTTCATTTTTTTTTTTTTTTTTTTTTTTTTTAAGTACAGTGGATATAAAAAGTTTACAAATCCCTGTTAAAATGCAAGGTTTTTGTGATATAAAAAAACTGAGACCACAGTAAATCATTTCAAAACGTTTCCCACCTTTAATGTGACCTATAACCTGTACAATTCAATTGAAAAACAAGCAAATCTGTTAGGGGAAAAAATATAAAAAATAAATGTACAGTACTCCGGTTGCATAAGTGTGCACATCCTTAAACTAATAGTTTGTTAAAGCACCTTTTGATTAAATTACAGCATTCAGTCTTCTTGGGTAGGAGTCTATCAGCATGGCACATCTTGACTTGGCAATATTTGCCCACTCTTCATAGGTAGGTACTAGGCTATCGGCCCCGGGGCCTATACAAGCCCAGTCAAAAAGGTACCCTGGCTTTTGCCACCCAAGAAAATAATTTTCCTATGCCACTGTCGAGCAGAGCCACAGAGGTGATCCCCGGGGTGAATTTCCTATTTCTTTGCAAAAGCACTCCAAATCTGTCAGATTGCAAGAGCATCTCTTGTACACAGTCCTCTTTGGGTCACCCCACAGATTTTCTATTTGATTCAGGTCTGGGCTCTGGCTGGGCCATTCAAAAACTTTAAGTTTATTCTTGTGAAGCCATTCTTTTGTTGATTTGGATGTATGCTTGGGGCCATTGTCATGTTGAAAGGTGAAATCCCTCATCATCTTCAGCTTTCTAGCAGATGCCTGAAGGTTTTGGGACAAAAGTGATTGGTATTTGGAACCATACCTCTCAACCTCCAGATCAGAGAATCAGGGACAAAGGGCCTTAAAATCAGGGACACCTCATTAACATAAGATCTGAAGTAGTTAACTTCATTTGGTCTGCAACCTGTGAGATAAGGAACTGATCTCGGATCCGATCCGGCAACTTTACAAAGCTTAGATCCGAGCTCCTAGCTCCTCCCCTTACTCATAATCCCCTGCCAACCCTGACTGACCTCAGATCTAGTTTGGCGCGCTTCTGAACAGCAGCTAGATTGCGAGCTCCTGGTCTTTGGTCAGACAAGTCCTTGTTTCATAATTTTCTCCCTTAAACTTGTGTGAGTGTTTTGTGTTGGTTAGGTTCCCTTTTGTTAAAACCCTATTTTTAGATAACCTTTCTAAATTTTAGTCAAATTTTTCTCCTCCCCACCCCTCGCTGGTCGTAGTCTGTGTGTGTGTGTCTTAGTGTGTTTGGGGCCTACTGAGTGAGTTTTTCTTTTTAGTTTAATATGTCTGAGGCCCCAAAACTGATATTTTCTAAGTGCACCGAGTGTGGCCATAAGCTCTCCCCAGCGGATGACCACACTCGGTGTGTCTGGTGCCTTAGGGTTGAACACCTCTCCTCTGGGTGTTCTATCTGCGTGGCGTTCAACCCCAGGGCACTGAAGGACCAGAGGTCGAAGCTGATCCTAGCGGGACTCTTGCCCCCGGATTCGGCTTCGACCTCCGGTGCATCTGTGGCCTCCTCCCAGGCTTCGGTGGTGGCCACTCCTGCCTCTCTCCCCCCGGCCGGGACTCAATCTCCTGCTTCTGCGCCGTAGGAGAGGGAGACCAGGAAAGAAAAAAGGAGGGAGAAGCACCACAAGCGCCAGGCTGAGGCCTCCGCTTCGGCCCTTCCGGCTAAGCGGGCTTCTCCCTTCAGGGCTTCTAGGTCTCCTCCTTCTCGACACCGGTCTCCATGCTTCTCACCGGGACCCGAGGTGGAGAACACCCGATCTCCATCGAGGTCATTGAGGTGGCACTCCCGGCCAGCCTTGGTGGCCTCGTCGAGATCCACCCGTAGCCTTTCAGATGCAGATTTGGACCGGATGATGCAAAGGTTCATCCAGGTCCAGCTGCAGATGGGAGTGCTCCTGCCCCCCCCCCTCCAGGGGGGAGCTCAACACCCTTCTTTGCCCCGATAGCTCCTTCGGAGCGCTCGGAGCCAGGGGTGGGTCGGCGCCGACAGTATCGGGTACTTCGGCTCCAACTCTTCTTTCAAGTCTATCGGGTCCTTCCTTGTCTGATCCGAGCTCTCGGAGCCATGGTCTGAGCTTCGGATCCAAGGGGGTCAATGTGCCTTCGGCTCCGTCCAGGTCGGAGCACACTGGTCCTTCGGATCCGATGCTCTCAGCACCGGTTCTGATCCATCCATCGGATCCGAGTGAGGGTCTGCTCTCGGATCCCAGAGAGCGCGGCTCCCCCTCGGCCTTCGATGTGGTGGAGAGGGCTCTGTTGAGTGCATCCAGGCCCCCGGTCCTTGCTTTGGTTCCATCCCGCACTCCCTCTCGGCTTGGTCAGGCTTCCATCACCCAGCCACAGGGACAGCCTGCTTTGACGTCTCAGGTCATTCCCCTGGAACAAGACGTGGCTGGTGAGACGTCCTCGGACAGCCCCCCCGAGGATGTTCCTCACAAGCAAAAGTGCAAGAGGAGGCACGTGGACTCGCCCGAGTCCTTGACAGAAGACACGGATTTGGATGAGGGGGAAGGCTCCCCATGGTCACCCCCCAAGGATGTCTCCTTTGGAGACATCATGGAAATGCTTAGGATAAGGTGGGGGTAGTCCGCCCCCAAGGCTTCCTCGGACGAATCCTTGTTCCTGGAGGTGTTCGAAGCAGGCCCATCTACCTCTTGGGTGTCCCCTCCGGCCAACCCCTTAGTGGACCTTATTACCACTAGGGCATGGAAGTAGCCGGACACTGTGGAGCCAGTCCCCAAATGTCCAGACAGAATTCTAAGCCCCCCCCCCACCGAGAAGTCCCATTGGAGCAAGGGACCCCCCCGTAGATGTCATGTTGGTGGCGGCAGCCACCAAGAGGGAGTTAGCCCAAGAGAGTCCCTTGGTCCATCCCCCGAGCAAGGAGTCTCGCTCGATGGACCGTCTAGGGAAGCGGGTCTTTAGTTTAGCGACCTTCGCTGTAAGGTCCCTGAACTACATGGCACATGTGATACAGCTGCAGCGAGACCTTATTAAAGAGTACGCTGCATCGCCCCCGGAGTCTATGTCGGCGGAGGACAAACAGTTGTACTCCACTCGCATGGCCACTCTTAGGTCTATATCCAACACCTCTATGTGGCTTGTATCCCACACTACAGAGGGAGCCGCTAGAGCCAGCGGAGCGGGCCTAGTTATGCGGCGTCAGGCCTGGCTCCGACATTGTGATTTCGCGGAACCCTTCAAGGCGTCGTTTGCGAATGCCCCCTTGGATGGTTCTTCCCTATTTGGCAAGACAGTTCGCGAGACTTTAGTCCAGAGCGAAAAGGACGGGAAGCCGTTGTCTGCCGTCGGAGTCCGCTTCTCTGCTCCCCAGAGGTCCTTCTCCAGGAACCAAAAGGGACAGAAGAAGATGTGGTTCTGAAAGTCGCAACAGTCCCAGTCCGTTCCAGGCTCCCAGTCCTTCTGCGGCAGAGGAGGACAGGGTGGACGCCGCCCTAGAGGCAGAGGGGGCCCGAATAATTTTGGGTCCAGAGAAACCTTCTCTGATCGGCCCACGCAGCAACCCTGAGGGGTTGCCCGACTGCTCCACTCTGGAGGCAGTCGGGGGGGGGGTGCTTCTCGAGGCACCTGGCAGCTTGGAAGTTCATTACAACAGACCACTGGGTGCTTCGTATCATATCCAGAGGATACAGAACACCTCCCCAATGTGCCACCCAATCAGAGGGAGGCTGCAGCTGCAGAAATTCGGCAGATTTTAGAAAAATGAGCTATCCAGCGCGTCCCCCCAGGCCAGTCTGGATCGGGTTACTACTCCAGGTTCTTTTTGGTGCCAAAAAAGATGGGGGACCTAAGGCCCATCCTCGATCTTTCCCTACTAAATCTGTCAGTAACCAAAGAAAAGTTCCGGATGGTCACTCTTCAATCTATTCTCCCCCTCTTTCGGGAGAATGACTGGATGTGCTCGATAGACCTCAAGGACGCGTACTACCACATATTGATGGACGTACGATCCAGGAGGTTTCTCCACTTCCGGCTGGGAGCCAGTCATTATCAATTCAGGGTCCTTCCCTTTGGTCTCACCTCAGCCCCCAGGGTGTTCACCAAGGTATTAGCAGTGATAGCGGCCCACCTGAGACTCCAGTGAATGCAGGTTTTCCCGTACCTGTACGACTGGCTATGCTTAGCCAGGGACTGCTTCCTCAACCTTGCTCCACACCTAGGGATCACTGTAAACTCAGACAAGTCCTCTCACCCTGACTCAGGTGATAGATTTTATCGGGGCCAGACTGGACACCAACAGGCAACTAGTCTTCCTAACTCCCGACCAGTTGCACACACTGAGGGCACATGTGCGGGCCATCTTTTAATCTTCGAAACCTCCTGCGGGATTGGTTCTGAGGGCCCTGGGATCCATGGCAGCCACAATAAACCTTCTTCCCATGGGGCGTCTGAACATGAGGATTTTACAGTGGACTCTGCAAGTCCAGTGGTCCCTTCATCAGTACCCCTTGAGTCACCCCATTTCTCTCAGCAGGGCCTGCAAGAGGGCTCTCGTTTGGTGGCTTCAATCGCCGGACCTCCAGGCAGGACGCCCATTTGCCACAGCCCCCCCTCTCTCGCCACGGTGACCACAGACGCCTCTCGTCTTGGGGGGGGGGCATTATTCAGGCAGGACGGTCCAAGGCACGTGGAACGATTCAGAGACCTTATTGCACATAAATGTTCTAGAGATGAGGGCAGTGCTGTTGTAGTTGCAAGCACTTCACAGCCTTCTGCCTGCAGGAACAATTGCGATCCAGACAGACAGTATGTCTGTGGTATGGTATATCAACAAACAAGGGGGAACCAGGTCTTACCAACTCTGTCGAGAAGCCATGAGAGTGTGGGAATGGGCGATCTCCACCAACCGCTTTCTCATTGCAACGCACATTCTGGGACGGACCAACATCCTGGCGGACAGACTGAGTCGCACCATCCTTTCACCTTACGAGTGGTCCCTCAATCCTCAAGTAGCGAGTCAAATTTTTGCCGTTTGGGGGCAGCCCTGTTGCGATCTCTTCGCATCTCCCTCAAACACGAAATGTAACAATTACTTCGCTCTCATTCCCCCTGCCGGGGAAGCCCCGAGGGATGCCTTGGTGCATACTTGGCCACCCGGTCTTCTCTATGCCTACCCTCCTCTTCCCCTCTTGCTGAAACTCCTTCAGAAAGCCAGTCGGTTGGGAAGCAGGATGATCCTCATTGCCCCATTCTGGCCTCGCCAAGCTTGTTTCCCTTACCTCTGGTCTCATCGAGCGAATCCGCCCTGGATTCTAGATCCCCTCCCGGATCTAATTTCCCACCCCCTGGGGCTCCCACTTCCCGACCTGGTCAGCCTCAAGCTTACGGCTTGGCTGCTCCAGTTCCACTTGTGGCTAGGACTCCCGGTATCTCATCTCCAGTTAAAACTATCCTAGTAGCAGCGCACAAGCCCTCTACTAGGCAGATCTATGGTAGTAAATAGAAGCGTTTCTCTATCTGGGAGGAACGCCATAATTTGGATCCTTTTACAGACCCCTTGCCTGCGGTGCTGGATTTTCTTTCAGGACTTTTTAATGACGGAGCTAGCTGTTCTACGGTTAAGGTTCAGTTAGCAGCTATCTCTCATTATCATGTAGGTACTGAAATGGGTCCTTTGATTACTACAAAAATGTGCAAAACGTTCCTAAAGGGCACCTTTCTACTTAGGCCTCCAATAAAGGAAGCAGTACCTCCATGGGATTTGACCTTGGTATTACAAGGCTTGACGGCCCCTCCCTTCAAACCTGCGGCTTCAGTAGACTTCAAATATTTGTCTTGGAAAACAGCCTTTCTAGTGGCTATTACTTCAGCCAGGAGAGCATCTGAATTACAAGCTCTTTCTGTGAAACCCCCATACTTAGCTTTTCACAAGGATAGGGTTTACCTCAGGACCAATCCCTCCTTCCTCCCGAAGGTAGTTTCTGAATCTAATATTAACCAATCTATCAATGTGCCGGTCTTCTTTCCTAACTACCAGAACAAAGGGGAGTACAGATTACATTCTTTGGACGTATATAGACAACTTAGATTTTACATTCATAGGACATCTGGTCATAGACAATCTGACCAGCTGTTCGTCTCCTTTGCCAAATTTAATCTAGGTAAACCAGTTTCCTTATCGAAATGGATTTCACAGTGTATCATCACGGCTTATCAAAATTCCGTCAGGCCCGCACCTCAAGGAGTTCGTGCCCACTCAACTCGGGCTATGGCTACATCTGCCGCCTTTAAATCCAGGGTTTCCTTGGATGATATCTGTTCAGCAGCCACTTGGGCCTCATCTCATACCTTCATCAATCATTGTAAATTGGACATTATCTCCAGAGGGAGAACTTCTTTTGGCTCCGCAGTGCTCCGGAATATCCTTCCATGAAGGCCGCCCAAGGTTTAGGTAGCTGGGCACTCTGTCCCACAGGTTGCAGACCAAATGAAGTTAACTACTTCAGATTAAGAAGTTATGTACTCACCATAACGTTCCATCTGAGTAGGTAAACTTCATTTGTGTGCAACCACCCCCCCCCCCCCGACCTTCAGATGTGTTTCATGACATATAGTGATGTACCTTTCCGATAACGTAGTTAGTTATCTACTATAGTGGTTGCGGGCAAACTTGATCTGAGGTCAGTCAGGGTTGGCAGGGGATTATGGGTAAGGAGAGGAGCTAGGAGCTCGGATCTAAGCTTTGTAAAGTTGCCGGCTCGGATCCGAGATCGGATCTGTATCCCACAGGTTGCAGACAAATGAAGTTTACCTACTCAGATGGAACGTTATGGTGAGTACATAACTTCTTAATATGCATATTTAAATAAGTGCATTAATGGACATGCCCACCATTCATTCAATTACACAAAGACAGGGCATCATTTTAAGCATTTTTTATTAGAGAATTATATACACTGACACGTTAAAATAGAGGATTATTCATATTTTTCATGAAAACTGTATAAAAATTAAAGTCAGACATGTTCAGCCCCCCCCCCCCCCCTCACAAGTACCCTTACAAAACGGTGCTTATATGGAACAGAAGCAATACATGGAATAAGGCAAGTACATTCAGACTACTGATTCAACTTCAGCATCTTGGCAGGCAGAGGTAGTTTCTGCAGCTGATGCCGTGGAGGAATGTTCTTTGTTGTAAGCAGCTGTTGCTTTACTTGCTGCTTCCAGCATGTCCTAAGTATGTTTTACACAGTAGCAGTCATTGTCCTCATTCATCTTTATTGCTAATAAAAGAGTTTAATGTTTTTGGGCCAAGTGACTGTCTGAGCTCAGTTTTTACTGTGCGAACCATGCTGAATGCCAGTTCTGCCTCACTGTTTGAGTGTGGCAAACAGAGAACACTTCTCATTAACTTTTGAAAAGTTGGGAGGTCTTGTGGTGGAGGGCTCCCAAGCACCATTGACCAGTACTTTAAAAAATTAGGTGTGTCACATCCATATGACCAGTCAGTCATCTGATATTCTGAAAACTCATCTATCAGTTTGCATCTCTGCACTCGTGAGCTACAAAAATCGAGACGAGTGCCAATATCTGCTGTCACAGTTGAAGAAAGCTGCAGTTTCATAGCTGGATCCAGTAAATTGCTCATGTTCTGCAGCAGGGTATCTTTTGCAGGGAAATGCTTTTTCATTTTTAATAGCACTGCAGAGTAAAATTGTTTGGCTCTCTTGAGTAGTTTCTGCTACACTGTAATACCCCTGATATCATCCGAATTTTCGTCCAAATATGTTTCGGCATCAGGTCCAATACAAATTTCGCCGTCTTCTAAGATGTTGTCCTGCACTTCAAGAACTGCATCAATACAGCTTAGCCCAAAAACTGCCTTGCAGTTGGTGGTTTCAGTACCCTACTGGCATATGCCTGCAGTACTTTGTGGATCTCTTTATGCAATGTGAGCAATTTGCTTTCCCTGCTTTGCATTAGCATATTGAAGTTATGCAGTGGTTCAATGGCATACTGCAAGAAGAAGAATGCCAGCTTGATGTCATGGCTCTGCTGTCAGCTATTAGATCCACTTTAACAGACCCTGGTTCATATGACGAAGTATGATCTCAGGGCGGGCCACAAGGCAAACATTCTTTTTATGACTTTTGTCAAACTCAGCCATCGAGTGAGGGCATACCTGATAATTTTGAGAGGCTCAGTATCCACAAACAGTGCAAATTCCTTCAGCTTCTGCTGACGCTGTGCACTGATGGAAAAGTGACAATAAATGTCAGATATCAATTCCTCTACAGGTACAGCCATTGCCTTTACACGAGATTTGATACATAAATCTGCAATGTGGCACAAACAGCCCATATTGAAAATATGTGGATTAACCTCTTTTAATCGGTATAGCACCGAGTTCCGTTTGCCAGTCATGGATGCGGCATTGTCTGATGAATAAGCCACCATGTTGGTCACAGGAATGGCAAACTTGCTCAGAGTCTCCATTACACAGTCATAAATGGCTTGGCCAGTTCCACTGATACAAGCAGGCATATCAAGGAATCTTACAAGATTTTTACCAGTGGCATGGTCAAAACAACAACTAAAATCACAAGCAACTTGTCGTTCCCCCATATCTGTACTTTGGTCGAGGTACAAACAGTATGGCACTTTCTGACAAGCTTGTGCAACATTCTGCTGATACTTAGGCCCCATTACATCTCTCAAAATGCAAGCAGCCTTTGTTGGTCCACGGGTCATTTTTTTTGTACCACCTCTGGGATCCATGCAGTACCTCTTCATGGATTTCAGGAAATGATCCCCAGTCGTAAATGGCAAGTTGTGTTCAGCAAGTAGGCCCATAAAGGCTACTTCAGCCTCCAGAACTTTAGCATTGGTTTTCTGAGTGGCAAATATTTCTATCACCTTCCTCCCAGTCAAATGCTTGGTGCTCATCTTGTGCTTCTCAGCATCCATATGCTGCTGCAAATCATTCCTCCCTCCATGTCCGACATTAATATTAGTAGCACAAGTCTTGCAAAATGCATAGCCTGGACCATGCCTACTTTCCATTACCCAGTCAAAGGTGACCTTCCAGCTACTTTGGAATGTGGTCATTCGCTTCTTTTTTTCAAGAGGCAGCATCTTCAGAGAAGAAAAAGGGGGGGGGGTGTAATTAGAAGGCTTCAAGGTAATTCACAGGTGTGCCATGACGCTACGCTTTTACTTACAGTAAACAAAGCTGGTATGATGGCAAACAGTAGTCAAAAAAATTCTTACCCTTCTGAGTTGTTGCGCTATAACAGTGCAAGAAACTTTGCATTGCACCACCTTCCGTTGTGGCTTGTACCATGCTGTTTTGTGATTCAGCCATGCCTTTCCTTCTGAAGAAAATTAATGATTCAGATAAAAGATGAGAATCCGGTCTAGAAACCTCTAAATGTGTGTGCAACTCAGTAAGACTGAGTAATACACAGCACAGCACATACTCATTCCAGTAAGCATTATTGGAAATCAATAATGCATCCAGGAGAAAATATTCAAAATAACTCAGTGCATCCAAGAAAAAAATTATTGCAAATAATTCATAATATATCCAGGAAAATGTCATTATTGCAAATGACTATGGATCTAAGGAAAAAAGACATTACTGCACATAATTCAAAATGCACCCAGGATAATAAAATGCATCCAAGGAAAAATTTATTGCAAATAATTCATAACGTATCCAGGCAAATGTTAGGTAATTGTTGCAAATGATTCATAACATGTCTAAGAAAATCCTTACTGCAAATGACTCATAAGAGACCCAAGAGAAAGGTCATTACTGCAAATGTTTCATAACATTTCCAAGAGAAAGCTCATGATTGCAAGTGATTCATAACATGTGTAAGAAAATGCTTATTGCAATTGATTCATAAGAGGCCAAAGAGAAAGCTCATTATTGCAAATTATTCGAAATGCACACAGGAAGTGGAGACAAGGAGCATGTTATAAAACTGAAATCATGGATACGATTCTGCGGAGCATCAACCTAGTTCTTATTACCAGAAATTAGGGCCCTCCTGTGAATCAACTCAGAACCTATATTACTGTGCCAGTTCCGCCAGCAACTGTGTCCATACTTCAACTGCCCAGAAGTTCGTAGAATTTCCAAATGTTTACCCCATACCTTTGGTCTGTTCCTCTTAAAAGTTGTGGTTTGCATGACTTTTGTGGCTAATCAGTGAGGACTGAATTCACTAAATAATGACAACCATTTCAGTTTCATATTCTAGCAACTTTATAATTTCATAAGAGCAATACTTAAAATTTGTCACACACCGCCATTATTTTTGGATTTGACCAGATGTTTTCAATATGAAATAACTTTTAGAAGTAATAAATAACCTTGCTAGAGAAGTCACAGGAGTATATCATGTTAATAGTACATGACAAACAGTCCCAAAGCTTATTTTGTTTACTTTATCCAGTTGGTGGCCACAGCCCCACTGTCAGCAGAGTTTAAACTATAGAGACAGTAACCAGAGGTTGATCAAGAGTTTTTCAACAAGTCCATCATGACACTAGCAAATTAGTAATCCATAAGATGCAATATTTTTTTGGAAACAAGGTAAGCAAGTCACCTGAAAAAATGTCAGAGAAAGGGCACGATTCATCACTGGTAAAGCATTATCATTCAATGTAGTTATCCTTACAGTAAACTATTCATATTTTCTGACTTCCACAACCACCACAAAAATGTGACTAAGCATAGTTAAAAATAAACAAAAATAAAACAAAACATTTGAAAAGTAAAGAAAAATAAAACATAGATGTCAAAAGACTAAATCCAGAATAAAGCTCAAAACACTGAAGTGCAGGAGGAGGGAAACAAACAGCGCCGGATATCACTACCAGAAGTCAGAAACAACAATGCTTTTAGTGAGCAGCCTGTGATTAAAAATAAAACACATTAGAACCCTAATTAGTTTACATTCTGTTGGCCACAACTGTTTATAAACACTTGGTTCTCAACCAATCACTAATGCAAAAGTGTGTTTTAGTAGTATAAAATGTGGTTGTCCCCAGAATGAATACATACAATCAGAGTGGAATTCTTAAGTTACAACATAATACAAAAAAAGCTTAATATAATAGATTAAACTTGCAAATGGATAAAATAAAATGAATCTAGCTGATAATAGTGATATGGTGCAGTGATCCTTTTACTTGAAAGACAGCATAACCCTTTTAAGTAAAATATTTTACATCTTACAGTAGAGTATTAAATAATAAGCTGACAAACTAGGAGCCCAAATCTAAAGGCAGACAACTTTAGTCCAGTTAGTCGAAAATAGATGAACCACATAGATTATGAAACAAATCTCTCTTCATTAGTACTAAATCTAAAGTCTTCCAGTCACTAGGCATTTTTATCACAGGAGATAAGTACAGCAGCTTTGAAATGTTATCTAACAAATATAAGCCCCCTTATAATTTATTTGAGAGAATGTACTTTAAAATTTGTAGTCTGCTTAAATGGAACCCAGCAGAAGATTGTCAAAGTTTACCTGAGTTATTTTATTCGGTTAGAGGGAAATGTTAGGGAACTTGGTGGATAAAGTAGTCAAGGACCAGCAATGACTTGGTTGGGTATAATTTCAGTTCCTTATGGTAATTTTGAAATCAGCAAGCAATATTGTCTGATATATGGTTCATTCAGTGTAGTTAATAGTTGTCAAAGTGGAAGACAAGTATACATAAAGGTATTATTCATGTCCTATGTGTCCATTATATCATGAGATTGAACTTGTTTCTACAGTGCAGTAGTTAACTTCATGGTAGACTTTTAGGACCATTGTCATCTGTCTAATTAAAGGGTGTGTTTCAGTTTATTTATTTCTAAGTTTTCCTGCCACTTGGGTCATGAAGCTCCCACTAGCATTTTTCTATTTATGTCTTACATTATTTTGGAAAGGAATTTGCCTCAGTCTGCACAGCACAGCATATGCTAGAATGTTCAGTACTCACCATGGCCTGTCAGATGTCATAGCAGCATGTTCGCGTGCATACACACACACACACACACACACACACACACGCGCGCGCAACCTTTGAGGAGAACAGTTGCATGCATTTGTTACTTGCTTTTCCCTTTCTCTTTTCAATACATCTTAACAATACAGGACAGATGAGAGTAGACAGGCATCAAAAATGTGACACAAAGATACTGTTGGAAGAATGGCATTCATCAGTAGTAACCTGAACTACCTGATAAATTCTAAGGAAGAATATTCAAATGATTATAGAGAGCTCTCATCTTCCTCCCTCCCATTTGCGATATACCATCGTTACATTGTGCAGGTGCACCTGGGGGTATTTCACACACCATTTACAGAAATTATTTTTACTCCTATTGCCTCATAATATCCAAAATGCTTCAGGGGATCTTTTCAAGGAGGAATGTGAACACTGTATTTTAAAATAAATGACCGCTCCCTTTATTACAAGTTCCCATTCAACCACTCACACAGAAATATGAATTTCTCCATTGGCTTTCACAACATAGAAGTGCATTCTCTGTATATTTGTAGTGCTACATATTTACATTTTTTCTTATCTAATACTCATCAACATTAGACAGCACTGTTCTCTCACTGTACCGTAACTGGAATTCAGTTTGAAATCATCCTGGCATAGTCTGCATCTCTAAACAAGGCTTAGGCTCATTGGAATTGCCTTGTTGCTGTCAACTTTCAATTTGGCAGCACAAGAACTGAACTGACTATTAAATTCAAAAGACTATTTCACAGCTCAGAAGAAACTTGTAGCAGACTAAGTATGTATTTATAATAAGTAATACACACGATATCTGAGTACAAGGCAAACCTGCTGATGACAAAATAAATAATAAGTAATGCATTATATATCAAAGCGCAGATAAACCCATTGTCAGAAGGATATCAAAGCTTTTAATATTTTTGCAAGTAAACTTTGCGTGACTCATATATGACTCTTGTATCTTAGCTATCAGAATATGAAGACACAAACAGAGCCTTTGTTTTAATCTGTTTATATTTTATCTGTCTGCAGCATGATTTTTACTGTTTTGATTTGCTTTTGCTACTTTTTAAATCAGTAAATAGGCATTTGTTAAGAGCCGATAATAAGATTGGCTTTTTTGTAGCTGTGGATACTGGTAGTTAAGTCAGGAGACAAATCATTTGGAACAGAGGAATTGTTAATGACACCTCTTTCTATTATATGCCACACAGATTCAACCATGTACTTAATTTATTGGAAAATACTATTCCTTCAGACTGCATTACTTAATGTGAAATGGTGATACTGAAAATATGAAGTCCAAGAGGTTTAAAGTATCAGCTTGAATGAAAGCTGCATAGGGGGAAGCATTGAAGCTTGCCTATTACAGCAATTTAAATAACTGCAAATAACCCAGGGCAAAAGACTACAAAATAGACCCAGAGAATGAAAAGATGCAAACCTCAAATTCAGCCAACTTAACATTTGACATTTTTTGCAAAAAATTAGTTGAAGACATCTTTTTGTATGAAGAAGAACAGTGATGAGTTAAATACTGCAAAATAGATTGGAAAATACTTACCGGAGAAAGACTAGAAACCACACAGACCTCCTGGGAACAATTCCAAACCCCACAGGCACGAAGAACAGAAACGATCAACCACCGGCACCACGGCAAGGCAAGCTGGAGCTCTAAAATTCCCCCTCCGCTCTGTGTCCCTCTCAAAGTCTCAACTCTCGATCAATCAGATGAATTATTAGCTAGCTCTTCTCTAGGCTGCGCAAGGTAAAATGGCCGCACGATTCCTTCCTTCCTCCTTCAAGTAGCACGCCACACTCACTCAATCCCCAGCGATTGGTAGCCTTCCACCATCCATTGATGCTGCTGATATGCAGACTGAGCGGACCTAATTGAGCCCTCCATCCACCAGGTCCGCTGCAGCCGCATAACTTCCCAACTTCCGCTTCCACATACAGAAACGGTCAAGGCGCATGCTGGCTGGCTGCATGCAAAATAGGTGCAGTAATGCAACGCTCTGATTGGCTGAGATGTCTACAGCCAGAACCGAGCGTGCTTTATGCAGATCTCTGGTGTACTTGCACCCAAACCGGGCACTCGGGGAAAGTAAGCTTATTTAAGCTTAAAACCGGGTGCTCCCGGTTAATTTGGGACGATTGAGAGCTATGTTTGGAACTGTTCATAATTCACTCCACCTTGACTAAACCCCCAGTTCCAGCTGAAGAAAAGCAACCCTAAAGCATGCTACTGTCACCACCATGCTTCAACATGGGGGTGGTGTTCTTTTGGTGATGCAAAGTGTTGTTTTTGCTCCAAACGTACCTTTTGGAATAGTGGCCAAAAAGTTCAACCTTGGTCTCATCAGACCATAACACATTTTCCCACATGCTCTGGGGAGATTTGATGTATTGTTTTGCAAATTTTAGCTGGGCGTGGATGTTTTTCTGTGTAAGAAAAGGCGTCTGTCTTGCAACCCTACTCCATAGTCCAAACATATGGAGAAGACAGGAGATTGTTGTCACATGTAGCTCACAGCCATATTTTCCAGAAATTCCTGCAGCTCCTTCAGTGTTGCTGTAGGTCTCTTGGCATCCTCGCTGACCAGTTTTTGTCTTGTCTTTTCATCAGTTTTGGAGGGACATCTAGTTATTTGCAACATCACTGTTGTCCCATATTTTCTCCACTTTTTGATGACTGTCTTCTTGTTTAATATTTTCCACCATTTAGTACAAACAGGAATAACTTTTATAACCTTCCACTGCATTTGCCTAGTTTTTGTTGTTAAGACTGTTTCATAGTTTAATGTTGTCACATTCTTTTTATCTGTTGAAAACTGTTGTCCCCCAACTTTAGTGGTAAGATTTTTCTTCACCATTGAAAGGGACTTAACTGGCCATAGAGATGATGAGATTAACCCACTGACCTCCTCAGTGCATACAAGAGAAACTGCTTTTTCCAAACATGGCTCTCACTCTAGGAAAAACTCCTCACAGGTCTTCTGTCCGAGGTACCTCCTTTTGGATGAAAGCATAAAGACAGTATTTATTTTCCTAGATCCATTTCCCTGTAGGCTGTGAACACAGTGCCTTCCAAGGGTAAATACATGCCTAGGAACTGACTGTCCCTGGCTTCCTTTTATTTTTTACTTCACGTTCTCTATGGGCATCCAGATCTCAGTCTCAGAATAGATTATTAGACTGAATACTGAAAATCAATGCCCCTTATTGCCACATTTTCTGTTGGACACTATTTTCCTCCATGAGTCATTTTATTAGACAACTGGTTCCCACTTGGGCTTGATCATTAACCTTAGAAGTTTGGAGTTGGAATGGTGAAACCCTTTCAGCCCCCCTTCTTATTGGTTACAATCATGGATCCTTTTTTAATAAATTTTTGTGCAGTACAAATTTGAATTGTGTGCTTCTGAAAAGATATGTACTGTTTTTCAAAACCATGTAATGAAGTCCTGACTCTTAGAATGAAAGTACTCACAGAAGTTGGAGTGGAAGTAAACTTTGGTCTTGTCCTCCGCTGTTGATTTTTATTTGGTGATCAACAGGTAGGTTGTATACAGGAGTTGATGTAGACAAGGTCTGCAGCTGCCCATATAAAATTCAGTTACTATAACAGAATGAAAAGGAAATAAAAAGCAATTTCACAGAGCCAAGGATTATCTTCTACTGAACAAAGTCATAATGGAGGAATGAAAGTATCTGGAACCTTAGTATAGGGCATGCATACATTGCAGAAAATTATTTGACAGCATTTCACACTCCTAGGTTATTGCATAATTCTAGATATATAAACATCACCTCACATTAGTGAATTATATTGCGGTTACTTTGAAGAAGTGGCTAACTACTTTACAGCCAAGCCATGAAAAGGGCCAATTGCTATTTAGGTGTCCGGTGAGGAATCTTCCAGGGTGATTCATCATTGCTGTTTTGCCTTTACCTCAGTGCTTAAAGTGACTAAGCCATGGCTGCAGTTTTAACTGTAAGAAAAAGTTCTGTTGAATGACACACTACTTCCGTTTAGTCAGCAATTTAAAGCTGTATAGCTGTTTGAGATAATGGTTAAGGTTTTCATAAGTTCATAGGTATGTACTATTCTAATGGCCCTGGAGCCTTTACAAGCCTAGCCCATAGGATTAACCTGGCATCATGCCACCTGACCTTTGTTCCCAGTGCCTCTGTCGAGTAATGCCACTGGAATGATCCCTAGGGTGAATTTTCTATTTCCTCTCATAAACACAAGGTACAGGGTTTGAATCGGATTTTAGGTTGTTGTCTAGGCTTAAAATGACCCTTTACCTGTGGACCTATGAATCCAGTAAACAGCTGAAAGTCCAGGTATACAAGTAGGTTTAACAGTAGCATTTGGCCCTGACAAATGTGATAAGGCAAGCGTTATAGCAAGAGAAGTGAAGCATTAAAAAATCACCTGGGGAGCGGTATGTGATATGTAATAACTGGAAAAAAGAGGAACTGTATAAATACCTAGAAGTAGATGAAGAGTGAGCAGCAGAGCATGAACTAGTGTGAATAAAACTTAGGAATATTTTAAAAGACTGAAACTAATGAGGAAAGCTGCTTTATCATATGGGAATAAAGTTCAAGGAGTGTTCTTCTTGCCCTCCTTCCAGTTTACGGCTTTGGCATGCTTATCTGGCAGTAAAACAGTTTAGATTATTTGCATAGGAAAACATGAAAACTGTTTCACACTTGTGAAATGATATATAATAACCAATGTTTGGCAAGATGATATAGTCCACAGTCTGAAGGATGCATGGGCCCTTTCTAAACAAATATGTATATAGTGCTGTTACTGTGGAACTATTTTACATATTTGTCAAAGTGATCAGAGCTAAACAAAATGAAAGCTCTAAACCATGAACAAAACCATTCTAAGATGACACATTTTCTTAGACTGGTAGAAATGTTTTGAAAGAGAGTATCTACTGAAATCAAACCAAAAGTGGGTGAAAAACAACAAGCAGCAGGAAGTGCTAAAAAGGTAAAAAACTAAATATAAAGATTATGAAACAGAAGAAAAGAAAATTGAAAAGCTCTCCAGTATAGAGGCAAGTACAAAGGATTGCTGAACAACACATGTTGATCATGGTTTGATGCATGAATGGAAAAGGAGGGTCAGACTTAAACCAAAAGATTAAAGGCCAGTACTGTAAGCTCATCACGTTGGTTCACAAAAATCTATAGAAAAAGTGTGAGAAAGAGAAAATGTACGTTTTGTACTAACCAGCGAGAAACAGTTTCACAAATCATAGCTTAGAGATTGTATACTGAACGGCGCTATAGTGAGGTCAGGTTATTGCACTGGAAAGTGTACAAACATTAGACTATAAGTAACTGAGAAGGCTTGGAAACTTCTGCAGAAAATGAAGTAATGATCACATGGGATCATCCAGTATATGAACTGTTAAAGTAGAAGCAAGGAAAAACGTACTGTAGTTGAAGAAAATGGCCAAAAGCAGGATTACTCATAATTATTAGGAGATACAACTAGCTACTGTAATGTCCTGTGCACTGAAAGTCACAGCATTATAAGTACAAAACATGGAATTGAAAACTAGACCTATGCGAAATAAGGACACACGAGAGAGGAGCAACTGGGCTAATGAAAAGAAATGACATGCATGTTTAGGTATGCTACCAGTGTGGGTAACTCCCTGTGAGCTACAAAAGGTCTGGACATATTGCAGATGCCGAAAAGAGAACTCTTGACAAACATAAAAGACTAAAGCAAAGCTAATTTCATAATACTTATTTGATTATAGGAATAGGAATGGGTTCCTTTCCTTTCACAGTATTAAACCCTAAAAATTTGAAGAAATTAGAAGACAAGCTAATCAATGTAAAGACATAGAAAATATCACAGTAACAGCGCATATGACTTAATGGCAGATGTTACACAACTCACAGAAAGCAGACCGAAACCTACTAATCAGAGAAACGATGCCAGAAAAGTAATGCACACAGTGAAACAGGGTGAGCCCCCTGCATCCATCACTCCAGATTTAATAATTTTGACACCAGCTTATAAGAAAAGGGAACAATCAGATTTAAGTGAAACTGACCGTCTCCTTCCTGTGAAGGTGCAAACTTCAGGATCCATGTAAGCAGTGAAATTTTTTTAGAACCACATAATTTGCCCCAAAATAATAGAACACTGCCCTCTGAACATGCAGAGTTACTGTCTCTAAATAATACTAAACCTGCTATTCGTATGACTACTTGTTCTACAGTACTGAACAGAGTAGCTGGTACAAGCATGCATGCATTACACTGCAGCTTCATTTCTTTTTATGATCTGGACCTTTGAGGTGTTGAAGTTTGGTTAAGTGTATGATGGATCTGAACTCTCAGTTCAGATTTGGCTTGCTGGGCTTTGCACTAGCTTGTGGCATTGAACTGCTCTTAAACTGGACTGGTTTGTTATAGAACCCATGCAATGTAAGTGTTCACATACCTCAGGACTGGCCTGTTATAAGCCTGTTTAGAGTAGATTCATTTACCTTTGAGCCTACAAGACATAAGGTACATTTTGCTGGTGGTAAAGATGGAAGTGCCCTGCATTTTACCCAGATGTTCTTCATCTCACATTGCTGCAGTCCTAACACTTGGGTAGTCCGCTGTCCTCGGTCGGCCCGAATATCAAAGTATAAGGCTGACGTCGGTCAGGGCGCATTTGACTGGCGTCAGGACGTCAGGGTACAAATGCGCATGACCGACGTCATATCCTCAGTCTTTTTTGCCGCATGGTCCGATGCAGAAGCAGTATTGCAAGTGCCGGTTGGCGTTCTGAGATTTTTCGATTTAGAAGTTTCAGACCGAGTTCAAAGTTGGCTAAGTACCCCGTTGGGGAATATTTTAGTTTTTCTTGCCTCAGTCATTTACGGATGTCAGAAAAAGTTAATAATTGCATTTCTTGTGGGAAACAGATACCGCATAGAGATTATCATACTTTGTGTATTCCTTGCTTAGGGCCTGAGCACGACGTTGTTGGCTGTCGCTCTTGTGCTAGATTTAATAAACGCACTATAAAGAGAAGGTTGGATTGTGCAAGGTTAGTCTTTGGGAAGCGGTGCAACTATAAAATGCCGTCGGATGCTCCGGCGCCCGCTTCTTCGAAGAAGCGCAAGGACAAGGCAGTTAAGCCTAGGCTAGATGAACCGTCTGTACCAGACGCCGGTTCTTTAGAGGTGTCGGTGGAGCCGGTGGCTCCACCGGAGGTTTCTTTGTGTTCCCAGGGTGAGACCTTATTATTGCAGGATGTGGCCTCTCAGGAGACTAGTCAGGCTGAGGGGCTTCTCATCTTACTATACTCCCCTCCCTTCCCAAGGTGGCTAGGCCCTCTCCTTCTGTTTCAAAGGCTTCCCCCAGGGGCAGGCCAGGTTTGGCTTCAGTTGGTGTTACCCCTAGCTCCTCAGGTACTGTGCCCAAGAAGCATATGCTTAAAATGGCAGAAGATTTGATTACTTTGATTAGGGGTTCTATGCCCCCTCCTGATAAGAGACCTAGGGTGGATCCTGAGCTGTTTCGTTTTGAGCTGGCTTCAGATGTTTCAGAGTCTTGGCTGAAGACTTGCAGGAGTACTCTCCTTATTCTGATTCTGATGTGGATGATTCTACTCCTTCTGCTACTCCTCCTGAGGATTTTTCTTTTTCAGAAACTCTTCATTCCATGAGGGAGCATTTTAAGTGGGAGGGTCAGGACTTCTCTGATTCCAGGAAAAGGCTTAGGGAATTTCTGTTTTTACCCCAGCATAGGCCTTTGGCTATACCTCCTGTTTTGGATGTAGTGGAAGATGTTTTTACAGAAGCTTCTCTTAATCCTGATTCTTTGCCTCCTGCTCCTGTTAAGCCGGATAGGTATTACAGGGTGCCTGAAGCTCACAAGTATCTTTTTAAGAGTCCTAGGGCAGACCCAGAAACTGTTAGCCAGGGGCCTAAAGGTGTTAAGGCTTCTGTTGTTAAGAATCCGGTTCCTGCAGACAAGGAGGCTAGGGCCTTGGATAGATGGGGAAAGAAAGTCTATACTTCTTCCACTCTTGCTATGAGGGCTCTGAATTGCCAGTTTCACATGTTGAAATACCAAAATTATCTCCTTTCACTATTGAAGTCTAAGGTTGATGCTCTGGCAGTAGGTATTGATTGTAAGGAGTTGCAAGATTTAGTGCATGTTTCTGAACAGGTGGGTAAGCATTCTTTGCAATGTGGTTTTGATGCTGTACAGGCCTCGTCTAGGGTGGCTGCCACTGGGTCAGTCCTTCGCAGGCACGCCTGGCTGAGGGATCAGAATTTGTCTGAACATGTTAAAACGAGGATTTTAGATGCTCCTTTACAATCTGACGTGTTGTTTGGTCCTCCTGTTGAGACAGTTTTAAAGAAAATGGAAGACAAGGCTAAGTCTATGCAGACTGTTAAAGATTTTTTGCAGGTCCAGCCTCCAAAGTTTAGTAGAAATTGGCCTACTAAAGGGTGGACATATCCTTCTTATGGTTCACAGTCTAGGGGTAGATCTAGACGTGGTAAGGGCAGAGCCCAGGGCTCTTTCAGGCCTAGAACAGGGAGTTCTCCTGCACAGGCTTCGGGTGGGGGCAGGGGTCAGTCCTTTCGTCAACAGACCCAATGACCTACCTTTTCAGCTGCCAGAGCCTGCTCTTCTGGCAGCACCTTTGGGAGGAAGGTTGGCACTTTTCAAAGAAAATTGGAGTTTAATTACCCAGGACAGATGGGTATTGGATATCATTCACCACGGCTACAGATTTTATTTCCATACCTTGCCTCCTTTCAAAGGCATGCCAGACGTTCCTCCTCCACAAAGACTAGAGGCTCACAAACAGGTTTCTCTGTTGCTCCAACTAGGGGCCATACAGCCGGTCCCTCTGCCAGAAGTGGGCCTAGGATTTTATTCTCGCCTGTTCCTAGTACCAAAGAAGGGGAACACGTGGAGACCAATTTTGGATTTATCTATCCTCAACACTTATCTGGACATTCCCAAGTTCAAAATGTTGACGTTGCAGCAGCTTTTACCTCTGCTGGGCAAAGATCATTGGATGGTAACTTTGGATCTCAAGGAGGCTTACCTTCATGTTCCTATCAGACTAAGTTGCAGAAAGTATCTGCGTTTTCGAGCTGGGACTTCTCACTATCAGTTCTCTGCATTGCCCTTTGGCTTATCTACTGCAGACAGAGTGTTCACGAAAGTTCTGACTCCAGTGATAGCTTTCTTCAGGCTAAAAGGAATACAGATCTATCCTTATTTGGACGACTGCCTAATTCTGGCTCAAGGAAGAGAAGAGCTTCTTCATCATTTGGATTATGTGATAGCAGTGCTAAGATGCCTAGGGTATTCTGTGAGCGAAATAAAGTCCAGTCTAGTACCCTCTCAAGACATGTGCTTTCTGGGTGTGAGACTGAATACAGCATCCCAGATGGCCTTTTTAACCCCGGACAAACAAAAGAGTCTATCCCTTTACTTCCATCAACTATCTCATCAGTCCGGGCTGACTGCAAGGACAGTCCTTCAAGCCTTAGGGTTCATGGCATCTTGTATTCTGGTGCTTCCCAATGCCAAACTGCATATGAGGAAGCTACAATGGTATCTCAAAAATGTATGGACACAGCACTGCCAGGATCTAGACACTGTCATTCAAATAATACCTTGCATTCAAAAGGAATTTTTGTGGTGGGCTCAGGAATGTCACCTAAACAAGGGACTCTCTGTGAGCCGGCCAGAGGCGAGTCAGATTTTAACGACAGATGCCTCAGACAAAGCTTGGGGAGCTCATCTAAATGGAAAGTGGATACAAAACAAGTGGCCTGTCAGACTACAACATCTACATATCAACATGAAGGAGATGTTAGCAGTCCAGTTTGCATTAATTGCTTTCAAGGAATTGCTTCTTCCAGGGCAGGTGTTGATTCTAACAGACAACACAACTGTCATGTGGTACATCAACAAGCAAGTGGGAACGCATTCTTATCCTCTATGCAGGCAAGCAATGATTTTGTGGGAGACTGCTCTCAGTTTACAGCTCAATCTTCAGGCAAGGTTTCTGCCAGGAGCACAGAACTCCTTAGCAGATGTGTTGAGCAGACGAATTATGGATCCCCACGAGTGGAAATTGGATCCTCATGTATTTCAGAAATTGACAGTGTCATGGGGAACTCCAGACATAGATCTGTTCGCTTCTCCACTAAACCATCAGCTGCCAAAGTTTTGCACAAAAAGGTTTCATCCCACAGCTTGGAAAGTGGATGCTCTTTCTTTCAATTGGAGCAATCTTCATGTATATGCCTTTCCACCTCTGCCTCTCCTCCCAAAGGTACTTCTAAAGGTCAGACAGGACAAGCCAAGGATGATTTTAATAGCTCCGGATTGGCCTCGACAACACTGGTACCCATTACTGAGAAGTCTGGTACGGAAGCCTCCATGGCCTTTGCCTTCGATTCCACACCTGTTGTCGCAGGAGGACAACCATTTGCTAAATGTCAAGCTTCACTCTCTGCACCTAACAGCCTGGCATATTCTGTTTTGAACCAAAGTGGGCCTCCGCTTCCTCAACAAGTTTTGAATGTTATTTTGGAAGCTAGGAGGCCTAGTACAAGGAAAGTGTATGCAGACAAATGGAAGAGATTTTTGTTTTGGAGTGCAGCAAAAGATTTTGATGTTTCTGAGCCTAATTTGAGTGTGGCTCTTCAATATCTTACTGAGTTACTGGACAAAGGTTTGTCTTTCTCTTCTATTAAAGTTCATGCTGCAGCAATTTCAGCTCACTATGATTGCAACCCACCTTTGTTTTCTCATCCTTTGTTCAAGCAATTTCTTAGAGGGGCAAAGAATATAAGACCCCCACGAAGAGCTCCTACTTGGGATCTCAATTTTGTGTTGGAGAAACTCACTCTACAACCTTTTGAGCCTGCAGCTACTGCTGAGTTGAAATATTTATCTTGGAAGACTGCTTTTTTGTTGGCCATTACCTCTGCAAGAAGGGTTTCTGAATTACAGGCCCTTATGGCAGTTGAGCCTTTCTTGATTTTCCATAAGGATAGGGTATCATTACGTACTAATCCTTCCTTTATGCCTAAGGTGGTTTCTAGTGTGGCTTTAAACCAAACTATTCATTTGCCTACTTTTTATGCAAATCCCCAAAATAAAGGGGAAAAGATTTTGCACACTTTGGATGTCCACAGGCAGTTGCGTTATTATTTGGACAGAACTAAAGAGTTCAGGCAGTCTCAGCAGTTGTTTGTTTCTTTTGCCTTGAGTTCTCAGGGCAAGCCTGTATCAAAACAAACTATTTCTAAGTGGATTGGGTTTTGCATTGCTTTCTGTTATTCCCATCATGGCAAGGAGATTCCAGCTGGGATTAGGCCTCATTCCACTAGGGCTACTGCCACTTCAACAGCTTTTTTAAGGGGAGTGGCAACCAAGGATATTTTGGAAGCAGCTACTTGGAGTTCTGTACATACTTTCTCTAGGCATTATCACCTGCCACTTTACTCTAAGTCCAGGGCTGGTTTTGCCACTGCTGTTTTGCAGGGCATTTTGGCAGCTCCTGCTTCCTTGTAGTTAGCCATCCTCCCTTACCTCTGCTTTGGGATTCTACCCAAGTGTTAGGACTGCAGCAATGTGAGATGAAGAACATAGTACAGTTTTGTACCTACCATAAATGTAGATGTTCAAGATCCACATTGCTGCAGTCCAATTTACCCTCCCTCCTTCCCTCTGTAGTTAGAGGCGGTTGTGTGGGTTGGGTTGTACATTTTGTGTATATTGTATATATTGTACATATAGTTAGTGCAGGGGTGGTTGGTTGGTTATTTGCTGTCTTTTGGTTTTGACCTTTATTTTTAGGGTCTTCTGACATCTGGGGCAAGAAAAGACTGAGGATATGACGTCGGTCATGCGCATTTGTACCCTGACGTCCTGACGTCAGTCAAATGCGCCCTGACCGACGTCAGCCTTATACTTTGATATTCGGGCCGACCGAGGACAGCGGACTACCCAAGTGTTAGGACTGCAGCAATGTGGATCTTCGAACATCTACATTTATGGTAGGTACAAAACTGTACTTTCCTTCAGCTCACCAGTTTGGGTACAGACAGTAGGACACACAATTGATCATCAGCCAGGCATCAGGATAATTTCTGCCGAGGGACCAGAAGCCTCCCTCGAATGTTTTATCTGGTAGAATGTCTGAATGCAGCAGGCTTTTTTGTGCTTTTGGCAGGATTTCACAAATACTAAGACTGCAGCTTGCCTATCCATTTGCAGGTCCAAAGTTTATGGTTACACTGATGCTTTTGTGCAGAACTTTAAGTTAAGCACACGTGGCTGTCTCTGACAGCTTTCAGTGTTTTTGCACAAGGGATGTTATAACAAATGGTCCAGTACATACACACACACACACACCACATTCCATCTGTAATGTATGAGTGGATATCCAGTCCTTGCACTAGGTCTTATACCCTAAGCTCTGTCAAGCAGCTTAATTTGCCCTGATGGACCACACTAGCTCCTACCAGGATGGGCAATCAGACACTGGCCTTTTCCACTTCTATCCCTCTTAGTTGATTCCTCCACAGCTTTTGATATTAGTTGTACTTAGATTGTCTTGGCCGTAATCAAGGCTTCATCCTTCAACACAGGTTTAATCTGAGAAAGTATTACAGAACATTTCCTTATTTAGGCCTAACTTATGTGACACAAGTCTTCTGACCATAGCAGAACATATGTTGCTTAAGTCTGTTAACTAAACCTAGGGCTGTTTACATGTTTACCCAGTTTCACCTGTCTAATATGCTGTATGCACATTTGTATGCATGTATGTGCTAATAAGTTTAGTTGTAGCATGTGAAATTCTATTACTTTTGAGTTCTGCAATTTGTTATGATGTGTATTTCTGGCTAATTTTGTCCTCTAGTTTGGTATAGGCTGATGTCAAATTCTGTGTTAAATGGTTATCTCACGAATAGCTCACGTAGTATTTATTTGTTATACTGTTGCTGTGTTGCTTCACATTATATATATAATTTGTGTGATTAGCTGATTCTGTTTAGTACTGTACTGTTATGTACAGCAAATCTACTTTGTAACTACCAGTTTGCCTGTGTCATGACTGAAAATGGTCCGCTTAGATCAGCCCACCAACATGGTCAGCAAGTAAACAACAGACAAATAAACTTTCCTTACATATAATGCAATACTAACTTAATCTCGGATCTATTTAGTGTAGAGTAAAAGTAAACGTGACCTTAACACTTTTTGTAAATTGCATCAGTAACCTTTACTAGAAATGCATTACCATTTTATTCAATAAATTGAGAACTTAGAGTTAATATTTCCTTCTAAAATAACTATGCTTGATGTGCATCAAGTAGGATCATTTTAGCAATACAATATGCCCCCATCGGTGTTGTACTTTATAGATTTTTCTCAGTAGTAGCTGCCTCCCTGTGAGTGCCAGTACAGGTCTTTTGCATAGTAGGTACAGACGTATCCTGCATTGTACTTTAGTCTCTAGTCTCTTCAGTCATTCACACCATTCTATGCAGTATTCATTACTAAAGGTATATTCTGCCAAAGATAGCTAAATGTCCAGCCAGCATACCAAAGCTTTAGGTCCTCTCACACACTGTACATCAAACGCATGTACTATGCCTAAGGCCAAACATCTAATCTCAGAACTGCTTGGCCAACAGTCCAAAGACTAGTTTTTGAATTTGGCGTGCAAGTCGTTTGTTGCTTTGCATCAGTTACTGATCTTTTGAAAGATAAGAACCCCGTTAGGGTCTCTTCCTTTTTTTCCTTTGGTTTTATTACCTTTTACATGTCATCTAGGAAGCAAATATAGGCGGCAGATTCCCCGTAAAGATAGACATAAGTGCCTCTTTTGTGTAGGTTCTGCCCGTGACCATACTTGTGTGAAATTTATAACCATCTGTCTTTCCTTTCCATATATTTAAGAACCAACATCCAAAGATATTGGCTTATGAAATGATGACTTCTGAAACCGCCCCACCTCAACATTCAGCCACTGCTTAAGAAAAAGTCTGAAAAGATGTGTATTGAGACCTCTGCTGTCCAGCCACATCTAGACTTCTCCATCAAGGTTGGATGAAGAACCCATGGACCATCCTGTTTCAGTGGCAGCCTCTTCTGTCACAACCCATTTGGAGGCTGACATGGAGTTGCCTGTGTGCAGAGTCAGTGCCTATATCTGCTGCCAACGAGGTGGGGAAGACCGTGGCTGATTTCATAGAGGCCTAGGGGGATTTCACATATTCATGTTGGGGAAGAAGTTCCTGGTTCCCTTACTAATGTCAGGCAGAGGTCTTGGCCCCCTCAGTTTATCTAGGCTGATGTTCTTCTAAAAAGAAACAAAAAAAAAAAAAAAGACGTGGCTGCTGGGGCTAAGGACACACACAAAGAATGGCAAGGCCTCACTCAGGATTTTTTCATTCAGAGCCTTCTACCCATTCTAAACACCCCCAAGATTCTGATTCCTCTGAAGAGGATGTGGAGTTGGATTCAGGGGAAGGGTCTTTTTGACTTGCTCTTTTCATATCTATTCCCCCTTGCCCTTGGTTCTGAGCAAAAGGCTTCCCTTCCCATGATTTCACCATTGAGGAGGTGTCTTTTGGTGACACTGTTCGCATGTTGAAACATTTAAATGGGACTTTTCCCAGTTTTGTGCTATACGGAATAGGTATTATGACCTTTTTCAGATTGACTCACCCCAGCCTTCAGCAGTCCCTCAATTGTTAGATGCCCTGTTAAACACTTTTTCTTCTACTTCTCAGGCTCCTGACTTCCAGCCTTCTACTCCAAAGAAACCAGACTGGTTCTATAAAGTACCTGAGGCTCAAAAGTTTTTATATAGCAGCCTTTCTGACCCTGCATTGATTTCTTTGGCTACTGATAAGCCTTCTGTGAGGGTCATAGACTACCAGAGCCATATGACAAGGTATGTGCTGGCTCATTTTCAACTCCAGGGTGTTCTGTCTGATATGCCTGATTCAGAAGCTAAGACTTCTGCCATGTCCATTTTGAGCTGTGCTTCCTAGATAGCTTATTACACTACAAAATGCAGTTAGGTTGGCTGTGTTAGAGTTTGTTATAAAGAGGCACTCCCTCCCCTTCTCTATCAAGGATTGATATCAGAGTATAGACGAAGCGAAAGGAATAGGGGATCCTAAGTGAAAGACCAGCACTGGTAGACTTTTTAGTAGACTCTAGAACAGAAGCTGCTGTTACAAAATCGACAATTAGGTCATATAAAATATTGCATGAAAACTATAGGAATCATTCAGAGGAGGTTGGAAAGAATTGGGAAGAGAGATTGGATAAGCAATTTACAAAGAAACAGTGGGAGGATATATGTATGACTCCCAAATATCCAACAAAGTCTAGAAGATTTAGGATTTTTGCTTGGAAGTGTCTTCATAATATGTATTTTTATACCCCAAGCAGACTCCAGATATTTTTCCTCAGGTAAATTTCAAATGTTGGAGGTGTGATGAGGAAGAAAAAGGTAATTTGGAACATATTTTTGGGGAATGTAGTAAGTTGGTAGACTTTACAAATTCCCTGTAGGTGCTCTGTCACAAATACTGAGTGAGCAAATTGTTGTAACTAAGGAAGTTTTTTTTTTTTTTTTGAGTTGTGATTCAGAATTGAAATTGCCTAGATATAGCAAGGCCTTGCTGAATTTAATGTGGTGGTTGCCAAAAAAGCAATTACTTGAAAATGGAAAATCTGATGTCAGTATTCATTCATTCCTCAACTAATGGATTCAAATCCGATTCCCTGATCCGACTCTGCCATTATACTAGCTTGAGACCTCCAACAAACTTTCGAGCTCCTTCCCTACCCATAATGCACCACCCCTAATATTTCTCAGATCTCGTTTACCGCTTTAACGTCTAGACGTGGTCACCTTCAGCTCTTGAGTGTACAGTGGGAGAGAAGTCTGTTTTTGATATTTCTTTCTATAAAAATCTTTTATAAACAACTATTTATTTTTTTATTCTTTAACCCTAGTTTTACGTTATTTCTACTGTCAGTTTCCTTACACTTTGGGTGTAAACTTTCCTACCATCGTTGGTAGACCTATCTTTTCTTCCCTTTATCCTTTTTACACTTAGTGTAATTTTCTTAATTACCATAGTTGGTATTTTGTCAACATCTACAAGTGTTTTCCTGAAATTCTTTAATACCATCATTGGTATTTTAACCTTTCCTTTTCTTTTTGCTTCAAAAAAGTTTAGGGTCTCTCTTCTTGTGATAATTTTTCTCCTTAGAAAATGTCTGAGAAAGGTCTGGCAGGATTTAAGAAATGTGAAAAGTGTTGGCATAAGTTGCCTTTTTCAGATGCCCATAGTCTCTGCGTGTATTGCTTGGGTAAAGATCATTTAGTATTTGTCATGGGTTCAACCCTAGAGCTCTTGATGAAAGGAGGAACAAATTGATTTTAAAAGGTTTGCTGCCAGTCTCTTTTTCTGAGGCGATTACTGGGATTCAGTCTTCCAAAAAAAAATCTAAAGAACTTACTAAACGGTCTAAGCCTTCTGATTCTCCAGCTTTTTCTTCATCTGAACCGGGAAAGAAGAAAGAGAAATTGGATCTGAAATTACCTACAGTCCCAACCCTTGGAATCAATGAGACTTATTTTGGATCCTGCACCCTCAGATCCGAAAACTTTACCAATGACTCCCTATTCTCCATCCCTGGATCCAATACCATCCAGAGTGCCCACTGCCTTTTTAGAGAGGCACCCCAAAGTGCCATCCCTAGTATGTTATCGTAACTCCAGGAGTCGCACGGAAGCAAGTATGGAGAGGATGATGATAAAATTCTTCACGGAGCAAATTCAGATGGGAGTTCTTACAGTTCCTACCCCTTTGCTCAGGAGGTCTGATCATCTACTACTCCACCCATTACAGCTACTTCTGTAATCTAACCTGTGATTTTAGAGTCCTTGGATCCGAGCATTCCAGGTCCATCTGATTTGGATCCAAAGAGAGCACCGTCTTCGAATCCGAATAGTGCTGTGAGTGCAGCGGCTCCAACACCCTCAGAGCAGGATGACTCTCTGAGCTGAAGCATCCCTGTCTGATCTGGGAGGATGGAGTTGACTCCAAGATTTTCTGAGCTATCCCTTCCTCTCATAGCCTTGGCAGTGGACAGCTCTGCTCCATCTTCTTCCTCTGGTGGGTTGTTCTTGGGGGCGGAGGGAGGCAATGAGCCAGAAACTTGCTTTCTCAGCTCCGTTGTCTTCTCTCTTCCAGAGTAATCTGACTTTGAGGTTATGAAGAGAGTTTTGTCTACTCCGGCAGGTCATATGGGTACTGCTTCTCCCAGATTATGCACCGTGACTCAGCATTCTACCCCACAGGGACAGAATCCTAACCTTTTCTGATACTTCATCTGACCACCCCACTGAGGAAGTCCCTTTGAAGAAAAAGTGCAGAAGGAGGCATTTGGACTCTCCAAGAGTCAGTCACTGGGGATACTGATTTCGATGAGGGAGAGGGTTCCCCAAAATCACTACTTGATGCGCGCTGTAGAAGGCACCTCATGGGCCATGAGTTCAGGTGTTTCCATTAGACGGCATGCTTGGATGTGCCTGTGTTATTTTGCCAAGCCCTTTAAGTCTTCATTCGTCAGTGCTCCCTTTGACAATACTTCTTTCTTTGGCTCCACAGTAAAAGACATGGTCTCCAGGTGAGAGAAAGATGGAAAGACCTTCTCTGCAGTGGGCAATCGTTTTTCAACCCCTCAAAGGACCTTTTCCAGAAAAGTTGAAAAATGTGGTTCAGAAAATCTCAGGGTCCTTTCCTAGATACACATGGAGGTAGTTCTCCCAGTGGCGGGGGGTCGATAATGGAAGATGATGCCCATGTGGCAAAGGAGGCCCACAAAACGGGGGGGGGTTCTATCTAGAGATTCCTTTTCTGATGGATCCTTTCAGCACTCCTAAAGAGAGCCCTGATGGCCCCTTTGGAGGCAGTCTGGGAGGGGGCTTTTATCTCTGCAGCAATGAACCTGTTTAGATATAACAAAAGACAGCTGGGTGCAGAGAATTATTTCCAGAGGTTATATAATTCTGTTTTCCCTATCTCCTCCTTTGTCATAAAAAATTCCCGATATTCCACCCAATCAGAGGAAAGCAGCAGCACTAGAAACAGAAAAGCTGCTAGAAAACTCATCCAAGAAGTCCCACCAGACCAAGTAGAATCCAGAACTTACTCAAGATTCTTGTTAGTGCCAAAGAAAACGGGGGACTGGAGACCAGTTTGGGATCTCAGTACATTGAACAAGTTAGTTTGTCACACAAAGTTCCAGGTAGTCACGATTCAGTCCATTCTGCCCTTTCTGGGCAAGGACGACTATATGTGCTTGATCTTCGGTGTCATTCTTCTGGTCAGGATAAAAGAGACTAACAGTTGTAGGTTCAGTTCAAGCAGCTTTATTACACACAAACACATCAAGAATGAGGCTTTGTAACTTAAACTTAAACAAAACTTATAAACAGACTGACTACCACACTTGTGCATATTAACAGTCTGACTGTTCTCACAAAATGGCACTGCTGCCTGCACGTGCTCACTGTTTATATGCATGTGCTTACATCTGGAAATGCTTCTTAAAGTTGCATACACGTGTCCTGTTCTGCATCCTCCCTCATGACATTATTCAGTGACATGTAATTACATAGAAATTCTTTTGACATGCAATTATACAGAACTAATTCTTTGACACGCAGTCATAAAAATTGTACACACAAATCATGTCCAGGTTGCTGTGTGTTTTACACTAGGTCTAGAAATATGACCTGATCGTGTAACATAAAAGTCGTAATTGGATCTAGCAATGGGGACTGTCATCAAGGAATGTTCAACTTTGGGGACATCTGGGACACTATCAGGAACAGGAATGGATACTGAGACATGTTCTTTGGGGTGAACATTGTTAGGGTTGTTCTGAGATCTAGAGTCTGTATTACAGGTATGATGCTGCGATATTGTTTCTGACACAGGAAGAAGATGCCTGCAGTTTCTCCTGTATTTATACCCTCAGATTCCACTAAGTAGGATCTCAGCTCGGCACATATGCCTCTCACTTGACCAATTCTATCAAAGCCTTTTGCCATTTGCATCATCACTGTCTCTCCTTCTTTCAGTGGATGAAGAAATCTGCTCATTTTATCATAGCTGGACTTTTGAAAGGAACGCTTCTGAAACAGTTGGGCTTTGATTGCTTTCTTGTTTTTAACGTTAGGCACCAACAAACTAGAACTGATAGGTAAGGTTGTTCTGGTTTGCCTAGATAGAAGTCTCTGAGCAGGCGGGCCAAGTAGGTTGTCACAGGGTATATTTCTGAGATTAAGCAAATTCAAGAAGATATCGGTATTGTCACGCTTTGACCTCTCTAGTAATTGCTGTGCACTCTGTACTGCATGTTCAGCAAGGCCATTTGACTGTGGGTATTCCAGACCACTTGTCTCTTTCGATTCTCAGCTAGAGCGTCTTCTGTGTGGAGGCATACGTGAATGGGGCGTGCCTTTGTTGAAGGTTGTGCATCAGGGCTGGTAACCCGGTACGTAAAAATCCACTACCAATCATTTGCGGACCGGAGTTCTGCTGTAGCGACCCCTAACCGGGAAAAGCCGAAAGACACAAAAACAAATTCCAGACCACTAGTAACATGGATAAAGTCCCATTCTTTTGCAAATTTCTGAAACAGTTGACTGGTATACTGGGTACCGTTGTCAGAAATAATTTTGTGTGGACTACCATGGAGTGAGAAATGACGTTTCATCTTAGTAATAACAGCACTGGACATTAGGTTAGGTAGCAAATCAATCTCAAGCCAGTTCAAATAAGAGTCTACCAACACTTAGTAATGCTGATTGTTCCACTCAAATATGTCAGTGGCTACTGTTAACAAGCTAGTTCAGGAATCTGGCTTGGCTGAAGTTGCTCTTTTTGCAAATGTGGTTTAGTACTGTTGCATGCTAAACAAGAAGAAAGAACTTTATCAGTGTACTTTGATAGAGAAGGCCAAAAGACTAGTCCTCTCACCCTTTTGGTAGAATCAGAACCTGGGTGGCCACGATGCAAAATCTGAATGTATTCACATTGTAAGAAGGTAGAGACAGTAAATTTGTGACCTTTGAAAATGATACTATCTTCTATCAGCATCTCATCTCTGTATGGATAATAATGTTGCACTTCTGGCTTGCTTTGACGCCCATCCAACATGGATGAAGTGGTTGAGCTTTTGCAAAATTGGATCAGTCTTTGTATGATCTCTTAACTCATCAAGTCTCATGGTATAAAAAGTATGTGCTTCCATGACATCAGAGTAAAAATTCTCTGCATCAAGCTGTTCTGTAGTATTTCTGGGCAATCTGGATAAAGTATCGGCCAGATAAAGAAGTTTGCCTTTTGTATAGACCATTTTGAAATTGTACTTTTGTAATCTAAGCATCATTCTTTGTAGTCTTGCTAGAGCGGTATATATAGGCTTCTTTAAAATAGTGACTAGGGGTTGGTGATCAGTTTCTATTTGGATAGCTCGGCCATAAATATAATCATGGAACTTCGAACATGCGAACACAGTTGCCAAAAGTTCCTTTGGTAAGAGTTCTAGATGCAGAGGCAACAGGTCTGCCCTCTTGAAGAATAACTGCACCAAGACTGAACTTTGAAGCATCACAGGAAAGAACTACTGGTTTGTGGACATCATAGTATCTCAATGTTAGGCGGGTTGGCAGTTTGCTGTTTGAGGTTACCAAATGCTGTCTGGTGGTGTTCTAACCATGACCAGGCAACATTTTTGCATATCAACTCTCTTAAAGGCGCTGATAACTCACTAAAGTCAGGGATGAATTTGCCCAAATAGTTAACCATATAGAGGAAACACTATAAGGCTTGGACATTGTCTGGGGCTGTAATCTCAAGAATTGCTGCTTGTTTAGAAGGGTCTGGTAGTAAGCCTGTACTGATAAAAAATGACCTGTGTAAGTAATGTCTGGTAGTCTAAATGTACATTTCAGAGGATTGAGCTTTAAGTTCACTTCACGTGCTCTGTCCATCTTGAGGTTTCTGTTATGCTCTACTTCACCATTGCTTCCAACTAGTAAATCATCAACTACATGGATAGCCCGGAAAAATGTGCTCCGTTGCACTCTGAAAGGCTTCACTCTCAGAATTTATTCCAAAAGGCATCCTGAGGAATTTGTATCTACCAAATGGGGTACTGAATGTAGTCAGTGTTAAAGATTTGCGATCAAGCATCACTTGCCAAAATGAACTCTGCGTCTAAGACAGAAAAAACAGTGGCATTTGACAATGACGGTGGCAACCTCCTCGGCTGTACACATAGGATGATGAAGTCTCTTTAATGCGTTGTTCATGTCTCTTGGGTCAGTGCATATTCTGATTTCATCTGAACTTTTCTTATGAGCAGCTACCATGGAAGATACCCACTCAGTTGGTTCTCTGACTGTACAATTCACACCTTGCTGCACCATTTTGTCTAACTGGACTTTGACTGTGTCCTGCATAGCTATTGGAACACTCCTTGCTGGTTTGACCTCTGAGTCTACTTTTGTGGAGTACACAGTTGCCTAACTTGTTGTTGAACACATCAGCATACTCTGAGAAAATAGCATCAGTAAAGCTGAAACTGGGACATGTGCTTACATGATGTACTTCCTTGGTAAAAGAAAACAGTTTCATTCTCAAACTGTCTCTGAGACCTAATAATGACTGCACAGGTCTTCTGACAACATAAAATTGCAAACTGTAACTGTTTCCAGCCGAATAGCATGAAAACACTACTGAGCCTTCAGTTTGAATCTTTTCAACTCCATAAGAAACAAGCTTCGCACAATTAACCAAATGAAGTTGCTCACCAGCTCTCATTCTAGCAGATGTTTCTGCTGATATCACATTGCACTTTGAACCAGTGTCTACTGTGAGCCCCTGGGCTTACCATTGATCAGGACAGTACAAAATACTTCATTCTTTGCCAATAAATCTATTGCATTAACCTTTTCACTGACCACTGATGCATTGTCTACATAGAAAGTAGGGTTGCAGCTTTCTGTATGATCAACTTGCTTTTTTGAGTGACCTTTCTTAATAACTAAATGAGCCTTGCATGATTTACAAAACTTTTGAAAGTGGTTCCATTTTTTACACTTGTAGCATTGCTGACCAAATGCTAAGCACTTTTCTCTTTTAGACTCATGATTGGCACCACAATTACGATAGTTAACAGTTAGACTTAACTTGGGGTTTACTGACACCCTTGTACTGCACTGAGCATGTCTGTTTTGCTGATCTAGTCTTGGAACTTGCTAGTAAGTTACGGGTCCTCCCTGGGAAACATGCAGAGGCTGCATCTGTCATGTGCTTAGGCCTGCTTCTGCTTGTCATGAGCTGCATGCTGTCTACGCTTTCTCTAGAGGCTGCTGAAACTAAGCTGTTATCGCTTGTTAGCATACTTGTGTGCCTTTCTGTGAGGTCATGGATTTGACAAGTATGTCTGGTATTGCTCACCGTTAAATCGCTGTCGCAAAGTAAAGTCTTTCTCACTGCAGCACTATTAACACCACATACAAACTTGTCTTTTATTAACTCATCTTTCAAGTCATCAAATGTGCACATTTTACCCTTATTTCTCAAGTCCATGATGTAAGCTGCAAGGGTTTCACATGGCCTTTGGTCTCTTGTATAAAGTAGGTGCCTCTCTAATATAAAATTTGTCTGGAGTTGCACATTTCTCTAAATGTACTTTTCAAGCACTCAGCCAGTACAACAATATGGCAGTTTTCCCCCTCTCCTGCATATACTGCTGGTGCATACACAAATGAACACTCTCTCTCAATGGCCAAAATGAATGCCCTTGTACATCATCTTTATCAGAAGAAGCTGCTTGTAGGAAAATATCGTATTCCTGCTCAAATACTCTCCAATTTTCTGCAATGTTATGATCAAACATAAGTGGACTGGGTCTGCGAAATGTCTCTGTCATATCAACACACACAGTAATGAAAGTGCTTGGAACTGTATACGAACATACACAAATATATACCAGAATTTTATGCCCAATAGCACAACAGACTCTGAAATAACTGCACTTTGCCAAATGAGTCTTCGTAACCCAAGAATACTTTAAAATCACTGTACCTTGCAAAACCACTCCTCATCAGTGTAAGAAATACTTTAAAATGACTGTACTTTGCGAATAAACTGTACACAGCACAAGAAACTCAGAGTAAGAAACACTTCAAAATGAATGCACTTTGCAAAGAACCTTTCAAAATCGCTGTAATTTGCGAAATAATTCTCTACAGTTTAAGAAACACTTTGAAATGGCGCCAGTCTGCAAATAAATGTACACTGCACTGGAAACTTTTTTCGAAATGGCTGTACTTTGACTGCACTTTGCAATATAACTGTACTTTGCACACAGCAAACTCTGAAATAATTGGACTGTAGTAAAGTACACACTCTGAAAACACTTTGCACACTGCGAGATACTTCGAACAACTCTAGTTATGCTTTGAATGACCAGACAATGTGAAGTAGTAGTTTATGCCCAAAACAGTCTTTTACTAAAAAAAATGCAGTCGCCTTGCTCTTTAAGCTTATTTTGCCCTTTTGCTGTACTCGTTATGCCTATTTAACCTCTTATCATGCTCATTATACTTTTCTTGTGCTTGTTTTACTTTAAACATGCTCGTTATGCAAACCAAAGTTAATTCTGAACCCCATATAAATATCTCTGCTAGTTTTATCAAATGTGGTAGTTTTGAACATTTCATTTACTTAAGTGTTTCATTGTCGCCTCACAGTAAGACGCTGTCCTGTTCGATTCTCAGAGCGTTTTCTGTGTGGAGACATGCGTAAATGGGCATACCTTCATTGAAGGTTGTGCGTCAGGGCTGGCAACTCGGCACGTAAAAATCTACTGCTAATCATTAGCGGACCGGAGTTCTGCTGTTGCGACCCCTAACCGGGAAAAGCTGAAAGACACAACAACATTTACTTAAGTGTTTTGTGCTTTTCATTTGATTAATAATGCATTTTGTGCTACTCATTTGATTAATAATGTATTTTGTGCCTTACGAATGCTTCATCTCATTTTCTTTACAGAATAAATAATTTGTGCAAATTTAATAATTTGAGCAAGGTTTGGTTACCTTTTAGATTGTTTTTGGCCCTTTTTGATCGTTATCACTATCACTCAATCTGCTCAATACACCTTCGCCTTCAACTCTGCACCTCATGGCTTGAAGTTGCACCCTCAATCACAGTTCTGACACCATGTCGCTCATCTAGTCAGGACAAGACAGACAAACAGTTGTGGGTTCAGTTCAACTAGCTTTATTACACACAAACACATCAGGAATGAGGCTTTGTTACTTAAACTTATAAACAGAGTGACTACCACACATACATGTTAACACTGTGACTGTTCTCTCAAAATGGAACTGCTGCCTGCACGTGCTCACTGTTTGTGTGCAAGTGCTTACATCTGGAAATGTTTCTTAAAGTTACATACACACACTCTGTTCTACATTCAGGAATGTGTACTATCAAATAAAAATGAACAGATAATCCAGAAGGTATCTGCTCTTCTGACTGAGCGACAGTCACTGTTAGTTTAGAGAGCTGCACTTTGGTCTCACCACAGCCTCCAGAGTGTTCACCAAGTGCATGGCAATGGTAGCAGCTCACTTAAGACTGCAGGGATTCTGGGTGTTTCCGTATTTAGACGATTGGCTCATTACAGCCGTGGCCAGGCATCGACTGATGGAAGTTTGGCATCAGGTGTTACAGACCTGTTCACATATTGGAATAACCATAAATTGCAAAAAGTCTTATCTATAGCCAACCCAGACATTAGAATTTATAGGAACAGTTTTCAGCACTGTTTCTATGGTAGCTTCTCTTCCATTACTGAGAGTGCAAACAATAAGGATGTAGGTTAGAGAAATAATTTGCAGTACCAGAATTTCAGCCCAATTGATTCTGCAAGCCCTGGGATCAATGTCAGCAACAGTATAGTTTTAGTTCCTTTAGCAAGATTTCACATGAGGATTCTGCAGTGCGTGCTAGCAACACAACGGTCTGTGCTTTCTCAACCCATGTCAGCGAAGGTAAGATTAACCCAAACAATATTTTCTTGGTGGATGCGGTCACAACTGTTGTAAGGTCATCCATTCATCCTCCCTCAGCCCAAGGCCATAGTGACAACAGACACTTTCCAGATTGAGTGGGGAGGCATTTCCTGGGGAAAATGGTCCAAGGCACTTGGCCCCCAGAAGAAGCCAACTTGCATATTGATGTTCTGGAAATAAGAGCAGTGCTCTTGGTGTTGCAGACATTCCAAGACTGTCTCTCCTTCTTGGAGCAATTGCAGTCCATACAGACAACATTTCAGTAGTTTGGTACACCAGGAAACAAGGGGGAACTAGATCTCATCACCTGTGTTGAGAAGGATTCTGAGTGTGGCAATGGGTGAAATCCTCCAACTGCTTTCTAACAGCAATGCATGTTCTAGGAAAGTCCCGTGTGATAGCAGACAACCTGAGCAGGTCCCTGTTACTACCTCACGAGTGATCTCTCAACAGCAAAGTGAAATAAATGATTTTCAGTCAGTGGGCCCAGCCTTTCTGTGATTATTTTGCATCTCCTCTAATAAAAAAAAAGTGCATCAGCTTCTTTGCCATTCCTCCCACTGGGGGAGTCACCAAGGGATGACTACTCCATGATTGGCCCCCTGGTCTTCTGTATGCTTATCCTCCGACTCCCCTAATTCCCAAATTCCTTCAGAAAGCAGCCAAGTTGAAGAGCAAAGTCATCCTCATTGCAACTTACTGGCCTCAACAGATTTGGTTTCCTTTCATTTGGCCTCATCTGCTATAGCCACCTTGGATTCTGGATCCAGTTTCAGACCTGTCTTACCCGACCGGCATGGTTCACCCGAATATCTGAAATCTCAAACTAACAGCATGGTTTCCCCAATTCTTTGACAGCCAGGCAACCACTGCTGTCTTCCCTTGTCCATGCCATACTCCTACCTTCCCATAAACTTTCTACTAGGAAACTCTACAGGAGTAAATGGAAAAGGTTCATTTGTTGGGCAGAGCAGAATCCGATAGACCTCTTCTCAGTTCCAATTCAGTCTGTTCTAGAATTTTTAACGAGTTTATTTAATGAAGGCGCCAGTTCATCAATTATAAAGTTCAACTCGCAGCAATCTCTAACGTTCATGTGGGGTTTCAAAATTCTTCAGTGGCTTCCTCTAAACTTTGCAGGCCTCTTTGAAAGGGACTCTCCTTTTAAGACCCCATTATAAAGACCCTATACCACCTCTGGATTTAAATTTAGTACTGCAAGCCTTAATTCATTCTCCCTTTGTACCTGCAAATAAATGTGATCTTAAAATTTTGACTTGGAAAACTCTTTGTAGTCACAATTGCATCTGCTAGAAGAATTTCCGAAATTCAAGCATTATCGCTTAGGCCTCCATATTTGATTTTTCATAAGGATAGTTTCACATTATGTACCAATGCTTCCTTCCTTTCTTCCCAAGGTGTTGTCAGAATCCAACATCAGCCAGTCCTTTAATTTACCAGTATTCTTTCCAAAATTTACAAATAAAGGACAATATATGCTGCACTTGCTTGGATGTTCATATTCAATTATGTTTATACCTGCACAGAACAAAACAGATTAGAAAGATAGATCGGCTTTTGTTTCCTTTCCACATAATAAATTGGGCAAATCAGTTACAAAGGTAACTGTAGCTAGATGGTTGACAGATTGCATTTCATTTATCTGTGACAAATTGAATCTCCCCTGACCAGAACCATTAAAGGCCATTCAACTAGCTCTATGGTAACTTTTGCAGTATTCCAATCTAGAACTTCTATGGACGATATATGTGCAGCTGCGACTTGCTCAAATCCTCATAACTTTATCACTCACTACAAACTAGATCTGGTCTCAAGGGGAAGAGCAATATTTGGCTTAACTATACTTGGGAGTATCCTTCCTTAGAGTCCAAACAGGAATTTACGTAACTGGGGACTCTGTCCCAGAATGAACATTGACAACCTCAAATAAACAAGTTATGCACAGATCATAACATTCCATCTGTGTTTGTCCATTTTCATTCTTCAACTCCGCACCATTTTTCATGACTGCCTTCTGGAGAAAAAGACAGCTATGTCCTTTGTGTTGAACTCCAGCTATGCCATATCATTATGGTCTTCCTGTCAAGCTGCAAACAAAATCTGGGAGATGTTAGGGGAGGTGCATTATAGGTAGGGAAGGAGTTCAAGAGTTTGTTGAAGGCCACAAGCTAGTATAACGGCCAAGTTGGATTGGATCTGAGCTCATTATTTGAGGAAGAATGAAAATGAACAACACAAATGGAATGTTATGGTAAGTACATCATTTCTTTTCAGAGTCTAAACCAACTGTATCAGAAGTTTTGAATATAGTAACAGAGGTAAAAGAAGTGGAAGTGGGATCTTTAGACAAGAGTAAGAGCAAATTCCATAGAAAAAATGGGAATTGTGGGAAAAATACATGCACAGTAATTTTTTGGAGAAAGAATGAGGTTTAAGGGAAGGCAGGAATTGAAAGAGCTACTTAATGTTTGATTGGCAATGACTGCATAGAAGATTATATGTGTTGTGTAATGTTTACAGCCAATAATTAATGTGGTTTGCTTTCATTTATATAATGCATGATTGCCAATGTCATAAGTGATAATTCAATAAAGATGTTTCTTGTTTAAAAAAAATGTTACACTCACTCCCTGAAGATATTAAGGCTGAGTTACTGAACTGTCCCTTAGATAATCAGAATCTATTTGATTCTGCTGGTGCCAAGCTCTTCAAGACTTGTCAGGATAAGGGAAAGGTCATGCAGGACCTTAAACAAATCTTCTGCTGTTTCTAAATTTCAGAGGAATTATTCATTTAAATCTTCCTTTGTGCTTAGGCAGCAAAGATAGCCTCCCAGATATAAGAGACCCTCCAAGAGGGTTTTTCTTGATAAGTCTTCTCATGGTACTGAGGGTCAAAAGCCTTCTTTTCCGGACAAATCTGCTTCTGTTTGACATAACATATCATTTGGCCAGATTCCTGTTTCCCTCAGACTGACTGCCTTTTCCAGTCTGGCAACAAATCACCACAGATTCATGGGTACTTTCCATTATTTAAAAAGGTTACTTCTTGGTATGAAAGTCCCTTCCTCCATTTTTGGCATTCCCCATCCTCTTTTTTGCTAGCTTCCTCTTTTTTCTTCGATTCTTCAAGACTTTGTGGTGCAAGAAACCATTCAACTCGCTGTGCCATCTTAGCTGGGCAAAGGGTTTTATTGCGGAATTTTCCTGATTCCCGGGAAGAAGGGTTCTTGGAGGCACATTCTGGATCTTCTCTTTCTCAATACATATAGGATCAAAGGAAGTTACTAGGCTGTTGGCCCTTATAAGCCTAGTAAAGAGTTTAGCCCATGTTTAGACATTTCTAAAAGTTTCCTAATTCAAGATGTTCTCTCTCCAATCTCTGTTACTTTTATTACTTCCTCAGACCTTCCTGGTGTCTCTAGATCCTACCTTCACATTCATATTTACTCTGTCTTCATGAAATTGTTTTTCTGTTTCCTCCTCACATTATCAGTTCTCTGCTTTGCCTTTTAGTCTTTGAGTTCACATTTTCCACTATTTGGATGATCTTCTGATTCAAGCTCCCTTTCAGCAGCTTTTATTTCAGGATCTAGAATATACTATGATTCTGTTATGCAGTGTGGGGTTCACTTTAAATATCAAAAAGTCGGTACTGATCCCTTCTTAGGACCAAGTTTTTCTGGGTTGCAAAATTCAGACTTTTTCAGTGCTAGCTTTTATTCCTCCTCCCGAGATCCTTTCTTTGACAGTACATTTCTAATCCCTACTCCCTTCTTCCTCTTCAAGTGGTGCCTGCAAGAGAATTTCTCCCAGCTCTGGGGTTCATGGCATCTATCCTTCTCCAGACTCCATGTGAGGAAGTTTCAGTGGTATCTCAAAACTGTTTGAGTTCAACACTGCCATCCTCTGAAATTTCTCATGCCTCTTTTGCCTTACCTTAAACTTGAGATCCTCTGGTGGATTCATCGATTTCTGTGAACCCAGGCCTGCCTTTCCAGGTTTCACTCTCCACTCAGGACCTGTATACAGGTGCCTCAGGTCAGAGTTTAGGACCCTCTTCCAAAGGCATCACAGTCCAGAGAGTTTGATTTTTCCAGGAAGTGGCAGACCATATAAACATCAAAGAGAAGAGAAGAGTGCTCTGATTGTTGCTCTTCATTCTTTGCACTCCTTTTGAGTCCCAGGTCCTTTCAGTATTTTCACAGACAATGCCATGTTTATATGGCACATAAACCAGTGTGTGGGGGGGGGTACAGAATCATATGTTCTTTGCAGCCTGGCTCTTCAGGCTTGGGATTTTGGTGTTTGCCATCAACTGACCCTTTGGGCAGTCCAACTTCCCCTTGGAGCACAGTCTATGGCAGACAATCTCAGCAAGTCCAGGACTGATCCTCACAAATGGATGCTTCACAGGGAGATATTTCTGGACATTGTACATTGATGGGGTACTCCTCAGGTTGATCTTTTTTGTCTCCTCTCTGAACAGGCAACTTCCCAGGTGGTGTTCCAGAGTGCCAAGAGTGGAAAGTGAACATCATGTCCTTCTCTTGGAAGGGAATATTTCTGTATGCCTATTCCCCTCTTCCCCTGTTACCAAGAGTTCTGTACAAGGTCATGTGGGACAGGCCCAAAATCATGATGGTGCCTCCCTTTTCACCCAGACGGTACTGGTTTCCCCTTCTATTTCATCTGGCCAAGGACAATCAACATAGGTTACCTCGCAGGACAAGGGATCTGTCATTCACCTTTATTTAATCAACCTTCATTTGACTGTTTGCAGGCAAAGGAACAAGTCTGCCACCAAAGCTGATACAAGTTAAAATGAAACAAAACTTTATTAAAATAATTAAACCTCTGGCTTGGAATGAACCTAGATAAGCATTTTCAGTATAAACTTTTTCAAATCCTTGATAGCCAGGCATAAAATACCCATTTAAAAGAACATCAGAGAGCCAATTGCAACTGAACTAGTAACTTCCAAACAAGTACTTCAAATCATACACACCCACTAGGGGAGTTGTTATCTCATCTCCTTCCTTTTAATGTAGGCTTTAAAGGGACTAGTGGGTACATAGTTTAATTTTATATCCCCCAAAAACATGGAACTGTCTCAGAATGTTCCTTTGCTGGTTCTGTCAGTTACAAAATAATGCCATCTACAAATAAAGCCAACTTTTCTTGAACTCCATACTAATTATAACAGTGAATTTTTGAGTCCCTTATTTTCTTTGCTAAATATAACACAAACAACAAAGGGAAAAGATGATGCCCCTGCCTGCTACCTCTGTTCAGATGCAGCTTATTAGAGAGGAACCTTCCCACTTTGATTTTTGCCTCTAATCTCTCATATCGTCTAATTAACTTTATTGTTGTATCAGGAAATGGAAATGCTTCCATTACTCTACTCATAAAATCCCAGCTTACTCTGTTGAATGCTTTTCTCTGCATCAAGAACCACCAGTGACAGAGGCATTTTCTTACATTCTGCTTCCCTCTGGATGGTCATTGTCCTAGTAATGTTGTCAACGTTTGCCTCCCGTCCACAAATCCACATTGGTCTATATCTGTCAATTTTGGCATCACCTTTGCCATTCTTTTAGCCATTAAAGACTTGAGCACTTTATAATTGTGGTTTAAAATTGAAATGGGCTTGTGCAAAGCTGTATCAGATCGGTCTTTGCCATCGTTAGGTGTTACAGCTACCGCAGCTTTTTCCAGCAGATTGGTTATACGTCACCATTTTTATCTCTTCTCTCCTCCTATCTTAACCTGTTAATTGTTGAGCTTCACCTACCTGTAACATTGGCATATTTTAAGTCTTCCATAAATATTTCTTTTTGTGCTTTTTCTTGGTTTCCCCAGTTATCTTGCTTTATACAAATATTTGTAAAATTTCTAAAATATCTGTAGCAGGATCTCTGGTTATTTTTCTTGTTATAAGCTCTCTAAATTCAGTAACAACCTTTTCTACTTTCTGTTGCCTAAGTTGTTTGTGGCAAAATTTTTTGTGCTGTGGAATTATCAAAAGACAGTTGCTTAACAGCAGTCTTTCTAAACGTATGTATATTGTCCAGGTGCTCCCTTATTTTCTGTTTATCACTCTGCAATTGCGCCTCCTCTTATTCTTTGAGATTCTCATTATTTTGTAATACTTTAATTTTTGTCAGCCCCTCTAAATAATTCTTATTACTTTCTTAGCCAGCTGTATTTTTCTTTTATTTCTACCCTATTTTTAAACTCCACTTTCATTTTATCCCACTCACTAGATATAACTTGTGGAGTACTTTCTGTCTAACTCCAGCATAATGTCCATTACTCATTCCTTAAATCCTTCTTTTTAACATGTAGTTGGGGAAGTGCCACTGTCTCATCTTTACTTCATTACCATGCGTTTTATCTTGGTAATTATAAGTGCATTGACACGCATCCAATTACTATTTCAGATAAAGTTTTTATTTATTTATTTTATTTATTGACATTTGTTAACCGGGTTTGTCCAACTGGGCTTGTGGCCCATTTTCAGTGGAGACCCGAGGAGAAAAGCTCCAGTAATAAATTTTAAAACAAGTACAATTTTAAACAATATTGATATAATAGCAGTTATAGCAAAACGATTCACATATATGTTGGGTTACATGCATAAAGTTAAAGTTGCATTAAAAAGAAGCCAAGTAACAATTTTACATTGATATAGTTCAATAGGTTAACTTTAAACATTTTTTGTTTGTATAAAACTGTGCAAATGCATAGTAGACACATTGGAGAGAGAGGTGTAATGAGGTACTAAGTATGGTCCTTTTGAGGGTACAAAAAGGGAAGGAAGACTAGGTAGGGTCATGGCAAGGGCAGGTTCTGGAATTGAGAAAATAAGCTTTAGTTCATTTTTAAAGTGTGAGGTGTGGGAGATTGAACGTAAGTCAAGGGGAAGTTTGTTCCAAGCATGGGCAAATTAAATGCATATGTTCCTGTGAAATATAATTTCTGTCCAATCTAGCCAAGTTTCTTTTACCTTGGTAACTAATTTGGAAATTCTTTGAGTTACTGCCTCTGTATTCAGGTCTTTTACATGTAATATTTCTGTAAATTTCTTCAGAAATTTACTCCCTTTTGTTATATTTCCCTTCTAGGCCCCCAGATACATACTAATTGTTGAAAATCAAATTCCATTCCCCACCTATAATTAATATTCCCCTGCTGAAAGCTGATTATTTCTTCTATTTTTTAAGCTCCACAGTAGCAATTTTAGGTGGAATATAAATACATGCCAGCATACTCCTCATCTGTTGCCATTAGCCCCTTATTATCACGAGTTTGCCATTATTATCTTTTTTCTCCCTCTTCTGTCACTACTGGAGCTGCTCTAATAATTAATACAAGTACTATTATTTTCCCTTGTCCCTGATGGTCTACAGAGTATCCATCCTGAAGTCTTTACTTAATCAAATTCACATGCTCAGTTCTTTCCAGAAGTGTCTGTAGCATTGCTGTTTGCACTTTTTGTTTATACGTGTGAGACCAGTCACATTCCAAAATGATATGGAAAGTGTTGCTATTATGGTAAGAAGTCATTATTCCCACCTGTTGTACATGGAAGCTTTTTTAAATGTCTGTTTCCAACTTTTGTAATACACACACGCATTGATGTTTGGCTGGTTAATCCTTTATACATTTTTTCTTATCAACATGGGAACCTATGTTACATTTCACAAGGCTTTTTGTTTAGATAAAAACCCTCCAGCAGAAAACCAAACACACCCCCATAACCTGCTAACTAAATACAAACACATAACTATGTACATCTCAAAATAATGAAGCTTAATCCTCTGAATAGGAACATTTGTTCCACATAGCTGCTAACACAGGTCCTAATTAACCTGTAATTGAGGTTATCCCATGCTAAGACATGTTTTTACCTGTGTTTCTGCTTAGATGTGTTGGTGTCTGTTCTTTTTTATCTTTATCCCCTGTGTGAAAACCGCTTGCATGCTTTCAGAAGTAATTTAACTTTTTGCCTTGTGTTATGTCTTTTATTGTTTTATCAGCTTGCCTCCATGGAAACATAAGAGAAAAAAATAAAATGTAGTCCTCTATTGAAGCCTGAAAGGCAAGATGAAACATTTGTTGCTAAAGGAAAACTTTTCATTATATTCACTGTTTTCATATTTACTCGTTTCCATTTAAAATTTGTTATTATATTAAGCCAAGGGTCTTGATCCATGCATTCACCTATGCCAAAGTAAGAGAAAACATATCAGCTGTACATATAGAAGCTATATACTTTTACACCCCACCCCTACCTCAACACCCATTGTTACAACCTATTAATTTAAACATGATTTTGTCTAGCTTTTCTTCTCGTTTTGCACTGTAATGTTTACATTTCTTAATACCAAAGCAGAAAGAAAGAGAAGAGGAAGGAAAAAGGCATCTGTTAACTTTAGTAATTTTATCACATACAAGAACAACTAACAATACTGTACTATAAAATATAAAGTTTATATTATACAAATTTCATGTAAATACTGTTACGAACAGAAATTGTTTTACTTGTAGTTACCTTTTTCCTTCCTCTTACCCTTCTCTGAGTCCTTCCGAACATTAATGCCATTAAGTGAGGCAAATGCTTTTTAGTTCTTCACGCATTTAACATAGTCAACAGAAGTCAACTCTTTCCACTTATTTTTATACAGCCATATTTCACAAATGCGATTGATGCTTTGCAGGTTCACATTTATTCACTAACTTTCATGTTGATGATCTTCTTATGTTCGTTTCAATCTCCCAGCTCCAGACTCTTGTTAAACTTCAAGGTACTCTTGAGTCTTCTAGTCAACACCTATGCTTTTTTGGCTGTCTCGAGCATCTCCCTGTGGAACAATAGAAAAGGTTTCACTGGCAAACTCTCTCCATGTGCTTTATTATCCGAAGAACGAGAAGCAGCGTTCCCTTCTGTGTGATGGCAATAGATGGCTACAGCATCTTGAATCTCACGCCTTCCTCTCAACATTCCCTGATTACTGGAATAATTTTTTTTTTCTTCAGCCTGGTATACAGTGAATAAATTATTTTCCATAAACACTCTAATGTCTCCAACTTTTAATACTTTGGCATTTTGCCACAGTTTTGTCTGGATTGACTTTCTGCTGGTTGGCTTTAATTTTTACTTATAAAGGTCTTGCCTGCTTTCTCATGACCAGATTTAGAGTATACACATGGTGTGCACATTCAATTAACAGTTCCTGTTGTGGAATACCAGTCCAGTTGCTTATTTGTGCCTTCATAAAATTAATATCCTGGTCTTTTTCTTTCTCTGTTACAGCAGAAAATCTCAGAATCTGAGGCTGTTTTTTTCATTCTTCCTCACAAATGGCTTCAGATCTGATCCTCTGATCAGACTTAGCCACATACACTAGACTTCAGATCCAGCTCTCAAGCTTCTCCCTCTACCCATAATGCCCTGTTCTGTCCCCATTACCTCAGTTCTCATTTGCTGTCATTGTGGTTTGACACAGGTTCCTTTCTCGAGCTAGTAAGGTTACATTTTTCATTTCTGTTACGTATATTTAACTCTCTGGAACTTTTCCAAGATTCACACGGGGCAAATTCTTCAGGAGGCAGAGGAGGAAACTTTAACAGTACACATCACCCTAGAGGCAGAAGGTACCTGCAGAACCAGGGCTTTAGAGATTCTTTTTCAAACATGCCCTATCAGCACTCCTGAAACGCTGTCCGGCTGTTTGACTCTGGAGGCAATCGGGGGTCGATTCTCTTTGCAGCTAGACACCTGGACGAATATCACAAAAGATTTTGAGTGTTAAGAATAATATACGGAGGTTACTACATACAGTTTTCCCTTCGTGCTCCTCCTCAAAGGAAGAATCTTCCCAACGTTCCACCCAGTCAGAGGAAGGATACAGCACACGGAATACAAAAGCTGCTAGAGAAAACAGTAATCCAAAAGGTCCCAGCTGACCAGATAGGATTTGGAACTTAAGCTTCTTTTTAGTGCCAAAACAGGGGACCTCAGACCCATTTTGGATCTAGACAAGTTGAACCAGTATGTACAGAAGCCAAAGTTCTGAATGGTCACAGTCTAGTCCATCCTGCCTTTTCTGCACAAGGACGATTGGATGTGCTCCATGGATCTCCAAGTTGCATTCTATCACATAAAAATAGGTGATCCAGGAAATGCCTACTCTTTCAGCTGGGAGCCAGTCATTACCAGTTCAGAGCTCAGCTCTTTGGACTCACCACAGCCCCAGGGTGTTTACCAAACGCATAGCAATAGTAGCAGCTCACTTGAGGCTCAAAGAATTCCGGGTGTTTCTATATTTAGACAATTGGATTCTCACTGCCCCTTCCAGGCATCAACTTCTACAAGCCAGGGACTATTTGCTCCAGATTTGCACCATCTTGAGTGACGCACTAAATCTTGCCAAATCAAAATTAGTCCCAATTCAGAGCCTGGAGTTCATAGGGACTCTGTTGAATACTTCAACACATGTAGCTTCTTTACCCCACTACCGCATTACGTCCTTGAGACCAAGTTCAAACTACACTTTCTCAATCCTCTCTTCCAGCAAGATTATTGTTGTGAGCTCTTGGGTTGATGGCAGCGGCCATACTGCTGGTTCCATTAGCATCTTTCTTTATGCAAATTCTCCAATGGACCTTGGCTGTTCAATGGTCCATTCTTAGTCAACCCCTGTCTTTTCCTATAAACATTTGCAAATTACCCATTCGTTGGTGGAGTCAATCCAATGATCTTGCTCTGAGCAGAAACTTCGTTCTTCCACCCTCAGTTACCACGAATGCCTCCCAACTGGAGTTGGGGGAGCACTTCTTGAGAACAGCAGTCCAAGGCATGTGGTACCCTCTAGAGACCAGTTTGCATGTCAGTATTCTAGAGATGAGAGCAGTCTTTCTAGCATTGCAGGCCTTTCAAGCCTGATATATCAACAAGCAAGGAAGAACCCGATCTTGCCTCTTGTGCAGAGAGGCCATGAGGGTTTGGGAATGGATGATCTCATCAGACCACTTTCTTATTGCGACGCACATCGCGGGGAAAACCAACGTACTAGCTGGCAAGCTAAGCAGATCCATTTTTTTAAACATCTTTATTGAATTATCACTTGTGACATAGCTAAATTTGCATTTATGTAAAAGTAATCAAACTGTTAACAAGTGCACATTTATAAACATTATACTTGAAATATATTCCTATTAATCATGTAACCTAAGCAACATTACATAAATGATTCAATTCCTGCCTCCTTATTTTAAACAAGAAACATCTTTATTAAACCATCACTTACGATATAGGCAATCATGCATTTATATAAATGAATACAAGTCACATCGACAATATCCTAGTTGAAAGCATTTGACATCACAAACCATAGTGACACACTCCCGGTTGCAAACACTGGGTAGATTGTAAGTGATGTACAGTCATTTTCAGTCAAACATTACATAGCTCGTTTATGTCCTGCTTTATTTTAAACTTCATTCCTCCCCAGTATGTAGTGTTCCCACAATTTCTATTTTTTTCCTATGTAGTTTGCTCCTATCCATTTCCTAAAGATCTCAATTCCAGTTGTTTTATCTCTGTTACTATATTCACTACTTCTAATATAGTTGGTATAGATCTTGATTTCCATTTTCTAGTTGCTGCATTGGAATCCACCATAATTCGTCACAGCAAGGCCTTACCATGCTTAGGCAATTCCGATTCTATATCATAGTTCAGAAAAAATCATCTCTCTTCTCAGACCAATCTGTCCACCCAGCATCCCTGACAGTGCCAATGTTGGTCTTTCGTTTAGGATCCCCCCCCCCCCCATTTCTTTCTCTTTGCCTATATTCTGCCTTCACTGTCAAGGATTGATATCAATCTGTAGTCTGCAGTCCAAATAAATTCTTGACCTCTTCCCATCCATTACCTTTCCCTCTCTAATTATTTGCTCCCAATACCTTGATTCTTTTGCTAGCTTTCTCCAGTAAATTCCAGCCCCCTCTTACCTATTGACTGTATTCCTAATTGCAGTCATCCCTATCGGCAGAATCTCCTTTCTCCATTCTTGTGTTGGCTTAGTTCTTAGGATATTTTCTGGTGCTTTATAGGTATAATATTTTGTATGATTATTGTTCTCCTTAAAGGCCTGCATTCAAAATCCCAGTCTCTCCTTATTTCTTGAGCCCCCCCCCTCCCGTTTCATCATCATCCCTTTCCACTTTAAATTATAGTTTTCTGCTTGTGCTGTGTATAGGATCCTTAACTGCGTAGCTTGGAAATACTCCTTCAAATTGGGTAATCCCAATCTGCCCTGCTCTCCTGAATCAGTTTACCCCACTTGACTGTTGACTCTTGTCGTCGTCCCCTCCCAGATAAAGTCCTTCAGCTCTTTATTAATTGCTATCCACAACTTCTCCTCTGGTTGGTAAAGGTATGCCTGACCTAGGACTAAAAACATTTTAACTGCTTGGATCATGCTATCCTTATTCATATAAAAAAGCTTCCATTTTCTTAGCTTTTGTATTATCTTTAGTTTAGTCTCATCCCACATATCCTTAGCTGCCACACCAGAATCATTTTTAAACCATACTCTTAAATACTTCATTTGATTATGTCCCCATAAATATGGGTGTTGAACCAATTCATATGTGGGTACACAATTTACCACTATTCCCTTTATTTTAGCTTCATTAATTTTGTATCCCAAAAAGATATGAAAGTGTCTCAAAATGTACGGCAACACTGTAATGTCTCTGTCTCTTTTGTCAGGTACAAAATTATAGCATCTGCAAATACAGCCAGCTTTTCTTGACTGTCATACCAATTATATCTTGAATTTCTGAGTCCCTTATTTTCTTAGCCAATGGTTCTAAATATAATGCAGATGCAGATAACAAAGGGGAAAGAGGACATCCCTGCCTGTTTCCTTTGCTCAGGTAGAAATCGGAGAGTACACACATTTTAATTTTCACCACCAATCCCTCCTAATCCTCCTAATCAGTCCTATATTTTTTTCAGGAAATGCAAATGCTTCCATTGCCCTGCTCATAAAGTCCCAGCTTATTCTGTCAGATGCTTTCTTTGCATCAGGACCTGCTAACAACAGTGGTATTGTCTTACATTCTGCTTCCCACTGGATCATCAGTGTTCTGTTAATTGTGTTTGCCTCCCTTCCACAAAACCACATTGATTCATATCTAGCAATTTTAGCATTACGTTTGTCATTCTTTTAGCCATTATAGAGATGAACACTTTATAATCATGGTTTAGTATTGAAATAGGCCTGTATGAAGCCAGATCCGTAGGATCTTTACCCTCTTTACGTTTTACAGCTACCACTGCTTTCTACCAGGATGTTGGTACTTCTGTTCGTCTTAAAATACGGTTATAAAAACCTTCCAGATCTTTCAGTTTCTTCCCTTCTTTTCCAGACTTCCACAGGAATACCATCTATTCCTGGGGACTTTCTTGTAGATTGGTTATACATCACAAAGTTTATCTCATCTCCTTTCCTAACCGTGACGACCCACAAGTGGACTAGTAATCAAAGAGCCTCAATCCACACCACTGGCACCAGTGGGGGATTTTCACTGGGAGGATAAGAGATACACAGTATTTCCAGATGCAGCTCTCTGCTTCAAGTGCTGTATCCCTTAGCACATGGTGAACACAGTCAGTCCGGGGCTGCTTTCTCCAGATCCCCAATAAGACTCCCCACTGTCACAGCTATAGAGTTGAGATCTCAGCTGAGTGGCCAAGCCAAGACCTCCAGCACCCTCTCTGTCCAACCAGTGCTTTGTATTCTTGCCCAGGTAGCTGGCATACACACTCTTTGAGATTTGATTTCCACACGCACGCGGGGACACACACACACACACACACACACACACACACACACACACACACACACACCTGGGAAAAGCTGGCACAGGTTTACTAGCTATGCCCCCTTCTTTCCAGACTATAAGGTAGTTATGACTGCCACAAAACACTCCTGATGGCTACCTTAAGGCTCTTCCAGTGGTACCCAATATACTGAGTGAAATTTAATATTAATACAAGTGGTAGTTTGATCAAGAGCAAGGCTATTATGAGTGGCCCACACAGTGTCACCAAATAAATATGCAACTACTCTCAAAACTTAAATAGCTCTACAAAGATCAGCCACAATTAAAGGTTTAAATATATTTATTAATAATAATAAAAGAACAATAAAATACTAAGTATATATTCACAGTGACATCAGAGTTCCAATCACAGAAAATGTTAAAAATAACATTGAAGGGATCTGGCGAAAGAGGGAGAAAGCAGCCCTGGACTGACTGTGTTCCCCACGTGCTCTTAAGGGAAATTGCACTTGATGCAGAGAGCTGAAAAATACTGTGTGTGTATTTGTTATCCTCCTAGTGAAAGTCCCCCACTGGTGCCAGTGGTAAGGATTGAAGCTTCTTGATTACTAGTCGAGTGGTGGGTCGTCACACTAACCGTTACTAATTGAGCCTCATCTACCTCTAACATGGGCATATTTAATTCTTCCATAAACATTTCCATTTGTATCTTTTCTTGATTTCCATATTTCTCTGCTTTATACAGGCTTTCATATAATTTCCAAAATATTTCTAATATCGCTACACGATCTCTTGTTATCTTCCTTGTTGTAGGCTGCCTAAGCTTGCTGACGGCCCTTTCTACTTTCTGTTGCCTGAGTTGTTGTGCTAAAAGTTTTTGTGCTCTGGTATTATTATCAAAAAATCAGTTGCTTAACAGCAATCTTTCTAAACTCACTTATATTGAGGTAATCCCTTATTTTCTGCTTAGCATTCTGCAATTGGTCTTCATCATGCTCTGTGAGATTCCCCTTATTCTGCAATACTTTAACATTTTGTCAGTTCCTCTAAATAATTTTTGTTACTTCTTAACCATAGCTCCCTTTCTTTTATTTCCACACTGAATTCACATCTTCCGTGCCAAATATTTTCATAAATTTCTTCAAAAATATATCCTCCTTTGTTATAATTTCCCTTCTGGGCCCCCCAACACATCTTTACTGTTGCAAATCAAATTCCAGTCCTCCCTATAAGTAATATTCCTTGCTGAAAACTGATTATTTCTTCAGGAATTTTCTTAACCTCCATTATAGCAGTTTTGGGTGGAATAAAAAATACATGCCAGTGTAATCCTCCTCCATTGCCAATAGCCACTTAGCACTACAAATCTGCCATTATCTTTTTTTTTTCCTCTTCTGTTACTATTGGAGCTCCTCTTGCAATTAATACAAGTACTCCTCTTTTCCGTTGTGCCAAATATTCCACTGAATAACCATCCTGAAAACCTTTCTTTATCAAATTCACATTTTCAGTTATTTCTAAGTATGTTTCCTGTAGCATAAGTATTTGCATGCTACACTTTTTAATATAGTTCACTGTTCTTTCTTTTTTGCATCTCTCTGAGACTATTGACATTTAAAGACATTACAGAAAGCATAACTGTATTAAAAAGTTATTATTCCCACCTTTTATGTATAACACCTTTTTGTTAAATATCTAGTTCCAGCTTTTGTTACATGCATACACTGTTTGGCAGGTTGAACTTTTCTTTAGTCGTTTCTTGTCATATCCATTTGAGCCTATGCCACATCTTACAAAACTTTTTGTTTTATTGAAAACCTTCAAACAAACAAACCTCCAATATCCCATAAGACCTATTAATTTAAGACTAACGCACAAAACTATGTACACCCTAAAATGTTGAAGTTTTACCCTCCTAATAGGAACAAATGTCCCTATAATCAACCACACGGCATGGCAGCACTACCGTCCAATAAAGGATGCACCCCAGTCACCAGTTGCCACAGACCACGCCAGTGAACAATACAAAATAAGATTTAAATAAGATTGAGCTCTTTCGTTTCAACACTTGAAACTTCATCAGAATAATGAATGGCACTACTAAAACTAATTTATATAATCAGACCAAGCAGTTTATTGGTTAACAGTATTTAAAATGACGGAACCTCATAGGATGACACCACATCAGCTGTATACATTTAAAAACACGCACATTTTAAAATGATGCACGTAAAACTATGTATATTAATAAGACAAAGCTTTCATTTTAAGTGCAGTTATAATGGAGATATGATTATTCAAACTGGGACTAACACATGCATCCAAATGCAGTTGCCAAATTAGTTCCTGGTGTTCAAGTTTTGTTTCCCAATCTCCACCTCTGTCAAAGGGTTTTACTTGCTCAAGCACCCAGCATTTGTAATCTGCCTTGTTACACATACTTATGTGTCTAAATAAAGCATTGGTCTCCTTTTTCTTGCTTATGTCATAAAGATGTTCGTATATTCTTTGTTTCAAACATGGTTCCTTTTTACCAATGCATCATCCAAAACAAGAGGGTGTAGTAAGCCAAATAAATCACTCCCTTTGAATAACAATTATAATAGCCATCAGTCAATATACATTTGTTTAAGTTAGGTAAATAGAGCTCAGTAATGTTGGCTAGAAAGGGACACTGGGGACAGTGTCCACACCTAAAGGTTCCTTTCCTATAATTTTTCTGTGTTAGAATTATAATTAGAACCATATTCAAATAAATTCCTTAAATTAGCTCCTAAACCTTAAGGAGTAGCTAAACACCTTAAGACTGTTGGGCATGATAGTAAAAATATTCCAATATTTGGAAATAATTTCCTTGATTTTACTGGTGTCCTGATTATACCTAATAACAAAGTACAAATCTTTATCCTTAAAATCAGTGGAGGGAACTGTATTCATAACTCCATTAGCCACTGAGGGTACTATACTTGCATCAGAATCCTTGGTATTAATTAAAGGAATATATTTAGTACTCCATCCTGTCAAAATTTCATTTTTAATTGTATCAATAAGTGTTTTAGGATATTATCTAGATATAAATACATTTTCAATGAAATCTAGCTCAGCAATCAAATCTTCTCTAAGAGAGATCATGCAGGCCGCTCAAACCATTTGCCCTTTGACAATATTTTTGTTCTGGAAATAAGGGTGGTTACTTTGATAATACAAATTTGAGTTTGCAAAATGCTCTTTTCTAAATATATGTGACACAGATATTTGATTTACCACATCTTTAGTAATCTGAACACCCAAATATACAATGCCCAATACCCCAACGTGATGAGTGAAGGACAGAAATTCAGTTTTATCACATATGTAATTCATAAAGTTAGTCACATAATCAACTGGTCCTTACCAAACCAATAAAATGTCATTCAGGAAGTGATGATAAGCTTTTATATATTTGTAATATTCTGAATTAAACGCACAATATTTTTCCTATTAAAGTAGTATAATATTTGCATAAACTGGGGCACAAGATGCCCCCATAGTCACCCCATCTAATTGCTTATAATATTCCCCCTGAAAATAGATGAAATTATTCTTCAAAATAATTTCCATATTCTCAATAATTAATCTAAAATCAATCGGTGTCAAAAAAATCAAACTCAATTAATATTTCTTCAAACCAAGATAACCCTGTATAATGAGTAAAATCTAAATTAAAACTCCAGCCAAGCTAAAACTTCCACTGAGTGACCTCTCAAACCTCTTGCATCAGAGGCACATGGGATATATACAAATTACCCTTATGAACATCAGGTGCTTCAGCTATATGGTGATTCTGAATGCCCATGACTTATTTGTTTTTATGTCGTTTCAGTGGGCAATTTCAGGCCAGTAAAGCTAAACCCCACTAGCTGTGGCTGTGCATATTTCGGTCTTGTTATGACCTCATCAGCACAGCACAAGCAGAGAGTTTGACTAAGCATAAGAAACACAGGGCTGTTATACCCAGCTGATGTCCATTAATCCAGAAGCAGAACTTTGGCTCGACAGTGCTCTGCCATGACCTTCCATGAGGACCTCCCAGGGGCTGTGTAGCTGGGGACTCTGACCTATTTGTGAGGAAGAATGAAAAGGACAACATCAGATATACAAGTTATGTACTCACCATAACTTGGCATCTGTCTTGTCCATTTTCATTCTTTCTCATCTTTTCTCCCACCCATCCCCAATCCCCTTTGCTCCTGGAAATTCCTGTTAAACTGGTTTGGAACCATACTATTCCAGGTTTGAGCTCTGTCTTTTCTTCTGTCTGTTTTTTATCTTTTTAGACAATTGGGAGATTAAGCAGCAAACTTGATCTGAGGTAATGGAGACAGAAATAGGGCATTCTGGGTAGAGGGAGTAGCCTGAGAGCTGGATCCAAAGTCTAATGTATGTATGCGGCCTAGTTGGATCCGACTCCATTTGTGAGGAAGAATGAAAATGGACAGCACAGATGCCAAGTTATGATGAGTGCGTAACTTATAATTTTACATGGGTGCTCTGTCCTCTAATTCTATCACTTTTTGGAAACATTCCTTCTAGAGCTGTGTCATATTCGGTCAGCCATTTCTTCATTGTGACCTCTGATTTTTGCAGATTTAACAGCTCATCTGAATACCTGTCAAAGCTTCTTCCATTTTTTCCTGCCTTTTATTTGAGTTGATAGACTCTTTCAGTGTTTCGTTTATTTTAATCAGCTCTGAGCACATTTGACTTATTTTTCCACTAGATTACCATTTGTAATTTCAAAGCTGGAGCTTGAACTGCTTTTTGCTGAACAGCTGGAGGATTCCTCCCAGTCAGCGTTTTCTCTTTACCTTTTCTAGTTGATTTTCTTTCAGGTTCCTTAGTTTCTTTGCTGGCATCCAGACAGTGTACTTACTAGACAGTAACTAAATTTTAGTCAAACTGTCAATATCGTTGACTTTTGTTTCTCATGTTCTGTTTTCACATTGGGATATCTGAAGTTAAGCTGTTGATCAGTGTGCAGCCATCTTGAAAGTCCTAAAAGAGCCAAGGCTTTGGTACGCTGGCTGGATGTTTGGCTATCTTCAGTAGGATATCCCTTTAGTAAGTAAGAATGCAGAAATGAGAAGTAGGACATCTACTGGCATGGTAAGCTTGCACAACTGTATTGTCCCTCACATGTGTAGAAGTAAAATTAGCTTTATAGTGTATCACCTTGCCTTCACTGGTTGTTTATCTGTTTTGTGTTTTTGAAGAAATCTTCCAGAGATTGTATAATTACTAAGTTGTGTCCTTAAAGTTCAGTGAGCAGGTGTGTTTGTGGTGGGAAAACATTAGAAAACTAAAAACCTGGTACCTATTCTGTCTCTGCTGTGACCATCATATGGAAAATTGTGAGAATTGTTTAAAGTTTAAGCACACCACAAGGTTAAGCTGTCTTAAAGCAATACATTTTTTGGAGAACAGAGCAAAGAAAAGGTGTTTTCTAAGCCTTTTGAATCTGAAGAGCTGCAGAAAGTGAAGAAGTCACAAAAAGAACTACAAGAGCATAGATTCTGGTGAATGAGTGTTAGTAGAATCTGTGGAAGAAGATGCATTTGTTGTAGTGGTTTCCTGTAACAAGGATTCACAACTTGCATTTCAAGTACCTCCATAAGTTTGTATTATGGTCTTGAGGCCCGAGGGAACATCGTCTCATCAATTATCCCATTATAAATCTTAATTTCTCATCAAGAGATCAAAATTAGATATAAAAGAGAGAGAGTATTGGGAGACATCCTTGTTTTAACCTGCATTTGATGCTATAATCTTGGAATTACTTGTGTTCTATATGTATTCCTAATTGATGTTCTACATTTCAAAATAAAATTTACTATACAAGTCTATAAGCATGCAAGTTCTGAGATAAAGCAATGTTATAAGTTGTTTGTGACATTTCGTCATGGTAAATTTTGTAGGCAGCAACTTCACGATAATCCAGATGTCAAATAGTGGGAATTCTCTTACATAAAGCTCTTACATCATCGTTTTTATTTTGTTCATGTTGATACCTACTGCTGTCACAGCACATATTGTTTTGGAGGTCAGAAAAACTGTAGATCTGTACTCTGCAGTTATGGAAAAGCCTTCTGCTGTAACAGCAGCAGTGGCTACCAGCATATTTCAATCCAGTATCTCTTTTCAAGTGCTCTGTACTCCTTTTGTTTATTATAGGTTGTTGACAAAAGGGCTATATCACAATTGAGCAACATTAATGAGCTGCAAACGGTTGTGTTACTAGGCCAGAACATGTCCACCTTTATCTTAGTTTCTCACAGACTTACATTAATACTCGCAAAGTTCCAAGGTCAGAAAAGAAAATATAAGAGCAGCCCCATCTACTTAATATTCTAAGGGTGAGGATTGATTTTACTCAGCCCTGATACATTCCCCTTATTGTGGTGATTGATTCCAACCACAAGGACACACCTTGTAATCATTTGTCTCTCTTCCTTGAAATAGTTTTAATGAAACTGGAATTAATGTGGGAGATTGTATAAGTTTTTCACTAGAGAACACTTTCTTCCTGAAAAGCATCATGCAAATTGCTTATACATGTATCGAGCAGACGCCAACCTAGTTAACAGCAGGAAAAACTATTCTCCTTAAGAGTAAACCTGCAAGCCATCCTAAGAACTATGTCCCAGTAATTTGCTGTCAGACAATACAGGAAGTGCTGCCGATAGAGTTTATAGTCAAAAAGGTAGCAAAAGAAAGGTAATACAGGAAAAAAGATACAGGAAAGCCTCAGTTAACCGGCACCCATGAGGACTGGTAGATACCGGATAGCTGTAGTTTCTGGTATTTGGAGAGTTACTACTAAAAATAGACCTGACAAATACTGTACCCTATACTATACTATACCATACCATACCTTAAACACTGTATTGATTTGATTTTAATATTGAAATACAGTAATTTAAAGCTTGGCTGGAATAATAATATTTTAAACTTATACTTCTGCTAGAAAGCATGGCAAGTGGAACGGTTTTCACTAGCATTCTGAGTGGATTGGAAATTAATGAATTGAATCGAGAGAGTGCGAATGCATGTATGAAAGAAGAAGCGACTGTGTGTGAGAGATCAGGGAGATGTGTGAAAGCTGAAGAGTGTGTATGTGAGAGATCGGAGAGAGAAAGAGTGAGTGAATGCATGTATGAAAACTGTAGAGACTACGTGCGTGCGTGCGTGTGTGCGTGTGCGTGTGCGTGTGTGTGTGTGTGTGTGTGTGTGAGAGAGATCAGAGAGAGAATGTGCAATCTGATGCAAACTGAGTATGGAGCAAATGTTGACATTTTAGTGATTTGACTTGTTTGCTTTAACTTGTTCTCAGGTTGGGGGAGAGAGGGAATTTATTTGTATCTTCCTTTTAAAACTCTAAAACTCTTTAAAACATAAGGTATGTTTCTGTGGGGGGTGGGGGACAAAGTGCAGCACATGAAAAACTGAATTGTTCATACTGTATTGTATTTATTTGATTTTTTGTTCTGGTTGCTTGAGTTCCGGTTAACTGAGAGTCTACTGTAATTTGTTGCTAAATAAGGCCATAATAGAAAGTTGTGAAAACGAGAAGAATTTAAGTAAGAAATGGATAGATTACAAAAAAAGCATTTGGCAGCATTCCGCGTTCTTGGATAAAGGAGTGCTTACAGATGTATGAGATACACCCTACATGGATCAATTACATTACAGTGACCATAAAAGAGTGGCAAATCACTTTGCAGCAGAGCCATGGCACAGAGCAAATTATCCAATGGATAAAAATTCAGAGGGGATATTCTACAATGGTTCTTTGTCACTGCTGCTGTTTTTTCATTTTGTTATTTAACAGATGAGACCATGATTACAATTTGGCTCCTAGAAACCCAGTGGCAGATTTAGGCCTGGGCGCAGGGATGCGCGCCACCCCCTTTTTAAAGTCGTTGTAAATCCATGGCATGAAACAAAAAAATATATATATATAAAAAGAAACAAGCTGTTCTTTTGTAGAAATTGGAAAATGTACAGCCAAAAGAGTGCACTTTTCCATTTCAAGTGAGTCAAGGGAGAGATTTTTCTTTATCAATATGTTTTGCAGAGCTTTTATTCCCTGATCTCAAATGTAAACTGATTGTGTTCAAAAAGAACAGTGATGTCAACGAAACACACATACACACACTAGAAAGAAGGCTACAGATGAACAAATGTCATCACATAGTACACTGATTGTGCAGCTGTTAAACTATGTTGTCATTGTTGGCATTGGAAATTTTAAAGAAAAATAAAATCTCCCTTCTTTAACTAAGTGCAAACGATACAGTTGCTCAGTGAACTGTGTCCTTTGCTCTCTAAAGCATACTGAAAGTGCAGTCACCATAAAGTAACCATGAATTGTATGTGCAATTTAAAAACAAAATCATAATAAAAAAACATTTTTTTCTAATTTTCACTGCTGAGTTCAGTAAAACCAGAGTGAGGCGGCAATTATAGATGGAGATGGACTGATGCCTGAAGTCATCGATGCAGCAGGCAATTGTGTGATCAGATGTGTATTGCTCTCTCAGGAAGCGACTGTTGCCATTGCTTGGCAACCTCAAGTTCCCTTGCTGCTTGTTTTAAAATTCGGACCCACTTCTATACCTTTTGCTGTCTAACATATTTCAGTTGTGAAAATAAAGGTGTAGTTGTGTGGCCACCCCACCGGTAACTATGATCGGCATTCTGGCAAGTTAGCGAACGTCATCAGAGTTGTGTTGTAAGTCTGCTCTTTTTTTTCTGCTTACAGGTGGGAGGAATGTAGCACATACTGGCATAGTAAAATAGTTTACTAAACCAAAATTTTGTAAAATCAGATTTCAAAGACATACGTGTGAAGCATTTCTCCCCAGGCCTCTGCTGAAAATAAGCTCTGTCCAGTCAGACTCTCCCAGTTAACAAATGTTAAATAAGTACCCACATGGCTAAATGAAGGGAGCTGTGCCATTCTATAACAGTGCCAAAAAAAGTCATTATTATTAAGTGCTTTCCTCTCTTAAAAACTGATAAGACTTCAACAGATTAAGGTAGTGGTTCCTGTGATTTCCTTTTGAGTATGTGCAGCGTTCTTATATATATATATATTTATATATATATATATATATATATGTGTGTGTGTGTGTGTGTGTGTATGTATGTATATATGTATATGTATATATATATATATATATGTATATGTATATATATATATATATATATATATATGTGTGTATATATATATATATATATATATATATATATATATATGTGCGTGTGTGTCTAAGAGAGTGTGAGAGACCGATATATACCTTTCAGCTGTCCAGATTAGACCTCTCTGCTGTCCAGATTTTTGATCTGCGTTTTTGTTCTAGTGTTCATGAAATTTGTGTTTTTCTGGCAAATCACTAGAACGATCTGAGGATTCAAGTCATTAAATAATGACATACACTTGAGTTTCAAATTTCATATCTTTCAAAAAAATGATTGCCAAGACAAATCCTGTTTTTCTAGCAACTTTCTAAGTTTATAAGAGCAATATTTAAAATCTGTCCATATTTTGGGCCCTGTACATTTAAGACAGGCATTTGAGTTTGACTTCATAACCTTCAGAAAATGCCGGATAACACAAGACATTTTATTCTAGCAGCTTTCTAAGTTTACAACAGCAGTATTTAAAATGTATCCGTATTGTTCAGGCTTTGTCCCAATTTATTGTGCCAAGAGGTTGTGTGTGTGTGTGTCAGTGTCAAATGCCCTACTTAGTTAGGGGTAGCAGGTGATTACTTTGCTCACACTCAAACCTGTACCCTAGTTACAGGAAACAAAAGCCTGAATCCTTTACCCCAGCCACCAAGCTGACATAAAAATGAGTTTCAGGTGCATTTCTCAAGGAATTGAGTTTCGGGTGCATTTCTCAACAAAATGAGTTTCAGGTGCATTTCTCAAGGAAATTAGTTTTAGGTGCACTTCTCAGGAAAATGTGTTTCAGGTGCATTTCTTCTCAGGAAAATGTGTTTCAGGTGCATTTTTCTATGAATTGTGAGTTTCAAGGGAAGATAAGTTTACTGCTGCTCATGCTAAGTCTGTTTACCATATACAACAGATTTGTTTAGCAAATACTATCACAATTGTTAATTCAAAATTATTAGTAGTAGCACAACAGGTAGCATACTTGCTTTTGATGCAGAAGGCTTTGAGTTGTACTCCCATAGCATGTAGTTGAATTGCTGATAATGTGTTCTACTTTGAAGGGTGCTGTAGTCCTGAGTGTGTCCTGCTTTGGTTGCAGTGCCTAATATTTATTTATTTATTTTATTTTACATTTGTTTACTGGGATGGTCCGACTGGGACAGTGCCCATTTTCAGCGGAGACCTGGGGAGAAAAGCTCCGGTAATAGCTTACATACAAATTGTCACAAAAACTGACACAATTGACAAAATTAGTGCAAATACAAAAATGTAAAAGTATACACGATAATCAAGCAGAACAATGTATTAAACACTTGGCAATAGACAACAAAATATATGGTTTAACTTATGTTTGTGGAAAAACATAACATAAGTAGTAGATGGTTATTAGTATTTTATGGGTAGACTTGCTGTTAGGAATGTGACTACTAATATAGAAGTAGTGTTATTAAGAGAGATTTGTTAATAGAGTTAGTACATACAATCAAATTGTATAAGTAATGCTTAAGTTAGTGTTTAACCTGGGGAATTACATGTCCAGAGCCAAGATTCATATAAGTGTATTTTGAGAGATATTTTGAATGGATTAAGATTGCTTATGGATCTAAAACTATGTGGAAGGGTATTCCAATTTTTCTGCAACAAAGTTAGAGTAAAGAGAGTTACCTGCTGTATTGGATACTTTGGTTACTTGGAGTAAATCTCTGTTAGATGATCGAAGAAATACGAGTGTTAGAGTAGGGTTGTAGAAGATTCTTTAGAGAAGGTGCGATGTTCTTCATGTTTCACTGTTGCAGTCATCACATTCGGGTTATCTGCTTGCAGTAGCCCTCAGTTGGCCTGATTAACAAAGTCTTGGGTCCTGAGTCAGTTGCTGTCTCTTCTTCCTTGACGTTAGGTTGTCAGGGGTATAAAACATGCAGCCGACGCCAATACATCAGTCTTTCTTGCCATGCAGTGCCCGAAGCAGAAACAGTGTGCAAGTGCCGGTCGGCCGACTCCTGAAATTTTCATTTTCGAGTTTCAGAACCGAAGTCTTCAACTAAAGCTAAGTAACTTTTTCTTGCTCTAAACCGATGTCAGTAAAGTAAATAATTGCATTACTTCTGGAAAGCAAATACCTCATAAAGATTTTCATTCGTACTGTATTCCTTGCCTAGGCCCTGACCATGACATACCTCACTGTCTGTTTTGTGCCTTATTTAAACCACAAACTATCCGTCATCAGTATATTTTTGCTTCTAAATATTTTGATGCTCGGTTCAGTTATCCTGATATGTCTTCGGTAAGCCATCCGACTACCGACATTCCGATAAAATGCAAAGATAAAGAGAGAGACAGACTGCCTAGGTCCAAAGCTGCTGACGATGCTTCTCCTAAGCCAGTCGCCAGTTTACCGGTACTCAGTGAGGCGCTTTCGCACCCCCTGGTACCCACTACTTCAGATTTGCAGACCTCTACTGAGACCCATTCGGAATCCGGTATGCCGCAAGATGCTTCAACTGTGGAACCTGCAGCTGTCTCTATCTTGGATGGGTCAGGAGCCGCTGTGCAGACACCGGCTTCTGAGGGTGTATTCAGGCCTACTGACTTGCGTATTAAACCGACGCCATCTTCTTCTTCAAGGCCTAAAACTTGAATCATGCCTAGAAAACTGACGCCCAGACTGCATGGTCAGGCTTCTATGCCTAAAAAACAAATGATAAGAATGGCTGAAGACCTTATTACTTTAATCAGGGGAAGCCAGCCTTCCCCCTTTAAGAGACCTAGGACTGAGTTTGCTTATGATATTTCTGACCAGGATTCTGAATTTTCTGTTTCCTCTGATGACCAGGATTTACCCTTATTTACCTATGAGGATTCTGATGCTGAGGACTGTATTCCCTCTGCTTCCCCCACAGAGGATTTCTCATTTGGTGAAACCTTGCATACTCTCAGGGAGCATTTTCGTTGGGAAAGTCAGGATTTCTCTGATTCTAAAAAGAGGCTTAGGGATTTCTTACTCCTGCCCCAGCACAGGCCTTTAGCCATACCTCCTATACTAGACATTGTTGATAATGCCTTTTCGGAATCTGGCTTGTCCCCTGACTCTTAACCTCCTGCTCCCAGAAAACCTGATAGTTATTACAGGGTCCTTGACTCTCACAAGTTCCTTTTTAAAAATCCTGCTGCGGATCCTGAGACCATTTCACAGGGACCCAAGGGCATTAAAGTTACTACTACTAAAAATCCTACCCCCTCTGATAGAGACTCCAGGGCGCTGGATAGATGGGGTAAGAAGGTATACACTTCTGCAACTTTGGCCATTAGGGTCTTAAACTGCCAGTTTCATATGTTAAAGTATCAGCAGCATATTATTGGATTGCTTAAACAGAAAATGTTGATTCCTGATTGTGCTGAAAGTAAGGATTTACAGGATTTACTGCATTCAGCTGAACAAGTTGGAAAACATAATTTGCAATGTGGGTTTTGATTCACTAGAGGCATCTTGCAGGGCTGCTGTAACTGGGTCTGTACTTAGAAGGCATGCTTGCCTTAAGGAGCAATCCTTGCCAGATCATGTTAAAGCGAAATTACTGGATGCTCCCTTAAACCAGGACCGCCTGTTTGGCGACAAGGCTGAAGAAGTTCTTAAAAATCTATGCAAACTGTTAAAGATTTTTTACAAGTACAACCTCCAAGGTTTAGTAGGCATTGGCCTTCCAAAAAATTGGTCCTTTCATGCCTCTTCCTGATCTTCAGTCCAAACTCAGATCCAGCAGAGCTCCCAGGCTTCAGTCGCAGGGTGTACACAGGACTGAGCAGTGGGGGGGTCTCCACTTCCAGTTCTGGGAGTAATAAAACTCCCCCCTATGGTAAACTGTCTTAATGATGTATTTTTAAAACCTCCAAGCACTTCTCAACTGACTGCCCCTTTGGGGGGAAAGATTGCTCTTCATGCAAAGAACTGGGAAATCATTACCCAGGACAAATGGGTTTTAAATATAGTGCCCCAGGGATACAGATTTCACTTCCACACATTACCAACACCAAGCGGGTGGCCAGATCTACCCCCAAATCAGTGGGCAGAGACCCAAAAGCAAGTACTTTCTCTTAAGCATGGGGACTATTCACTTGGTACCAGAAGAGGAAACGGGACAAGGTTTCTACTCAAGACTTTTCCTGGTACCCAGAAAAGACAATTCATGGTATCCTATCCTGGGCCTGTCTACTCTAAACACCTTTTTGGTGATTCCAAAATTCAAGATGCTGACTCTTCATCATTGCTCCCTGTGCTAGGCAAAGACGCCTGGTTGGCAACACTAGATTTAAAGGAAGCATACCTGCACATCCCAATCAGGGAATCTTCCAGAAGATACCTATGCTTCAAAGCAGGCTACACGCACTGTCAGTTCTCTCCACTGCCCTTTGGCTTATCTACTGTGTCCAGGCTATTCACAAAGTGCCTAGCTCCAGTCATTGCATTTTGCAGGCAAAGAAATATTCAAATATACCCATACTTGGATGATTGTCACATACTTTTGAATCATCTGGCCTTTGTACAAAGGGTGCTAACTTGTCTGGGGTACACCATAAAAGAAAAGAAATCACACTTGGTACCCTGTCAACAAATTATATTACTGGGAGCAAGCTTGAATACAACTTCCCAGATGCTTTCCTCACGCCAGAGAAACAAATTCACTTGACAACCTACTTCAAACAAGTGACCACAAAAACCCTGCTATCTGCAAGGCAAATACTACAAGCCTTGGGGTTCATGGCCTCCTGCATTCTTCTAATTCCATATGCAAGACTGCATGTGAGGAAACTACAATGGTATCTAAAAGGCCTATGATGTCATCATTCTCAGGATCTAGAAGCAATGATTCCTGTCATACCTTGCCTATGCCTAGAGTTCCTTTGGTGGGCAGAGGCCTGCCACCAAAACAAGGGACTACCATTCACACTACCCCCTGCCGCCCAAACCATAACAACAGACACAGCAGACTATGCATGGGGGGCTCCACCTGGCAGGGAAGTGCATTCAAGGCAAATGGAACCCAAGTCAAATGAACCTGCATATCAATCAAAAAGAAATGTTAGCTGTACAGAATGCTCTGACAGCCTTCAAGGACCACATTCTTCCAGGACAATTAATGGTAAAGACAGACAACACCACTGTTATGTGGTACATAAACAAGCAGGGGGGTACAGATTCTTACCCCTCTGCAGACTAACCATGGCATTGTGGAACACAGCCCTGAGCTATCAAGTGCATCTACAAGCTCAGTTCCTTCCAGGAAAATTAAATACACCGGCAGACGAACTAAGCAGAAACCTCATGGATCCACACGATTGGAAACTGGAACCAAGGAATTTCAACTTGTTGACAAGCAAATGGGGGAGCTCAGATATAGACCTGTTTGCCTTCCCCCAGAACTATCAATTGGACACATTTTGCACAAGGACTCCCCACAAACAAGCTTGGAAAGTGGATGCTCTGTCCTTCAGCTAGAAAAACCCATCAGTTTATGGCTGTGCTCCTCTGCCTCTGCTCTCCAAAGTACTACTAAAGATTAAACAAGACAAAACAAGGACTATTTTGATTGCACCAGACTGGCCACGCCAACACTGGAACGCCCTCTTGCGCAGTGTGTCACTGTTGGCCCCATGGCACCTGCCACAGACTCCCACCCTATTGTCTCAGCAGGAGAGCCTGATTCTGCACCCTCAGCTTCAAACACTGAACCTAGCAGCCTGGCTAATTGCCTAATTTCTCCTTTACCATCCCTCAGTAAACCAGTGATGGATATCATTTTAGAGGCAAGGAGGCCTAGTTCTAGGAAATCTTATGCTGAAAAATGGAAAAGGTTCTGTGTCTGGAACCAGTTTCAAGGGATTAGCATAGCAGTGCCCAATTTACCTCAGATTTTACAATACTTAACTGAGATGCTTCCCAAGGGCCTGTCTTTCTCACCATCAAAATTCACACCTCAGCCATTTCAGCTCATTATAACCCAGAACCTCTCCTCTTCTCTCATCCACTGCTCAAGCAGTTCCTCAGAGGGGCCAAAAATTTATGACCACCAGGAGAACTCCAGCCTGGGACCTTAACTTTGTATTGGAAAAACTCACTCTTCCTTCTTTCAGGCCAGCTGCTACTGCAGACTTAAAATTCCTTTCTTGGAAAACAGTTTTCCTTTTAGCAATCACTTCAGCAAGAAGGGTATCTGAATTACAGGCCTTTATGGCAGTGGAGCCTTTCATCATCTTTCATGCGGGCAGGGTGTCCCTCAGGACCAATCCCTCCTTCGTGCCCAAGGTGGTATCCAGTGTGGCTCTTAATCAGTCCATTCATTTGCCAACCTTTTTTCTTAATCCACAGAACAAAGGGGAACGGATACTGCACTCCTTAGATGTGCACGGACAACTTAGATTCTACTTGGACAGGACTAAACCTCAAAGGAAATCTGAACAACTGCTGGTGGCATTTGCTGCAGGGGCAGAGGGGAAAGCTATTTCAAAGCAAACCATTCCCAAATGGATAGGCCATTGCATTCATTTCTGCTACAAGCACCATGGAAAACCTATCCCACAGGGGATCGGACCCCACTCAACTAGGGCTGCATCTACCTCTACAGCCTTTCTCAGAGGCGTCCCTACCAGGGACATCCTAGAAGCTGCTACCTGGAGTTCTGTACATACTTTCACAAAGCATTGCCATCTGCCATTTTTATTTAAATCTAGAGCTGGCTTTGCCACTGCAGTCTTCCAGGGCCTTGTAGCTGGTCCTAATACTATCTAAATTCCTCCTCCCATCCTTAGCTTTGGGAATCTACCCAAATGTGATGACTGCAACAGTGAAACACGGAGAACATAGTACAGTTGTGTACACTTACCATAAATGTAGATGTTCGAGTGTATTTACTGTTGCAGTCCTGGTTACCCTCCCTTCAGCCCCCTGTCTTCTTTTGGCTATACCTCTACTTTCCTGTACTATGCTTAAAAGCTTTTTGGTTTATTTGCTTTTTTGTTGGCGGTATAACCTTGTATTTTTATATATTTAATTGCTTCCCATTGGGGGCACCTGACATTTGGGGCAAGAAAAACTGATGTAATGGCGTCGGCTACATGTTTTATACCCCTGATGTCATGGAAGAAGAGACAGCAACTGACGCAGGACCCAAGACTTTGTTAATCAGGCCGACTGAGGGCTACTGCAAGCAGATAACCTGAATGTGATGACCGCAACATTGAATACAGTCAAACATCTACATTTATGGTAAGTGTACACAACTGTACTTTATCAGGATTATGGATTATTTTATGAGCCATTATTAATTGGTTATAGTTTAGAATATGTGGTAATCCTAATAGTGATGGGTTGTGTGTGTGGAAATTGTTACAAATTTGGCAATCTTATTGTAACATGCTTCTAATTTACTTAGTTCAGACTTATTGAGATTGGTGAGTATGGGGGAGACCTGTTAAGAGTGAAGAGAGAAGGTGGGTTCTACCTGTGGCTGTCTTTGCAGTGTCTGTTAAGATTTTTTTGTTTCTATACATTGTTCCCATTTTCTTATGAACTTTTTTGATAGTGTTAGAAATGTGTATATCGAATTTTAGTCTTTTGTTGATTATGATGCCTTATAGTTTTGTTTGGGAATCTGGAAAAATCCTAGTAGTTAGATGGGAGGCTAATAGGTTTAGATGGATGAAAGAGCATAAGTTTAGTTTTATTAGGGTTGAGAATGAGTTGTGAGTTAGTGAGTTCATAGTAGTAACTATGAACCTGTTGCTATCCATTCCCTATTGCAATATTACTGCTTACCAGATTTTATTTATTTATTTATTTATTTGTAACCTAAAAAATGTATTCTTCAAGGGCAGCAGGCACTGAATTTGTATATGGAACACTGAAATATAAATTTGTTTGCTAGCAGAAATCTCTTCATTAGTTACAGATCTCTTTTATGAGGAGTTATTCAGATGACTTTTACCTCTGCAGAGAATGTACACATTGATTAATATTGGTGGATTGCAGTGACTGGAGTTTCACTAGCCTTTTATGATTGAAATGTTCTGAAATGGGCAGTTTTGTGATCATTGGATCATACATTTTGTTCCATTACTTACTGGAAAATGTTCAAAACTACAAATTTAAAACGCAGTCTAACAAGTGATGCTGTATTATACAAGGAATATAATTTAATACAATCAGTAAGGGGAATCAAAGAGCACGTGCACTTATACATGGTCTTAAAAATATGTGCAAGGGTCCTATGGTTTGAAAACAGCCCAAGGTAAACTTTTTCCATCACTGGCCACATGCATTTTCTTTGAATGTGGGTTTCAGTGATGTTTCAGTAAATGCAAGTTTCAAGGCCAGAGAATTTTACTTTTAATGTTAAGTCTGTTTTCACTGTGAGACTGTAGCAAATGTCTATTTGTACTATAAAATTTGAAATAAAAGTTTTAAATTAATTACAAATATATGTAGTCATTGTAAAAGTAAAGAATAAAATAGTATTCACACTGAGAGGTTTGAACAATGTTTATGGTAACTGGTAAGGAATAACCAAGTAATGGAACGCTACACTAGAATGGCTGTGGGGGGAAGTTGTGTGTGGAGGGGGGCCCAGACGTTACCTTTTCTAGGGCCCCATTTGACCAAGATCTGGCTCTGGGTACCAGAGAAAATGTGATGAATTTTCCATAAATATTATGAATATATGATGTCCTTGTATTCCCATGTTGCAGTATGCTGCATATGGGTTTACCCTTCATTCTCACGTACATACGGCCAGTATCCAAAAGCTTTCAGTCCCTCTGTGGTGCGTGAGACGACTGACGTAGGTGAGATTTTGTGGGCCACAAAGGTGACGTTGGCACGCATCAGCCCTCAGAAGTTTTCAGCCACCAGTCGTACACCAGATGTTTCTACCACCGCTGACGTCTGATTCGTTTATCAGATAAGTACCCCATTGGGGACCTTTTCGGTCCTACTAAAATTTAGTATTGCTTGTTCATGTCATCGAGAAAGGGTAAGTGTCAGTGTGGCCACCAAATCCCTCATAAGGACACTCATGATAAGTGCCTTTTCTGTTTGGGACGGTCGCACGACCATAAGGCCTGCCTGATTTGCCAGACTTCCATGCCTAAAACATTGCATAGTCGCTTGCATGCACTTAATCTTTATCTTGAAAACCAACATCTGAAGCAGCTTACGTTACAGATGGAGGGCTCCTCAGATGTCTCTGCAGTACTGCCAAAAACGAAGGCCAGGGCCTTACGGCCTTCGTCTACTGCTGAACCCCTTCTGGCTGATCTCCAACCTGTGGCCAACATAGGCCTGGTTCCCGGATCTGGACCCAGATCCGCCAGTCCCGAGATCGCGGGTACTGCTCAGGATACCACACTATCCTTAGGATTGAGCATCTCTGCAGAGACTACTCCGGCACCGGTCTCCAATGCTGGGGGGGGGCTGCATTTTCTGAGGAACCGTCTGAGCCCTTGCAATCTCCGGTTTCTAGACAGACGCCCACAGGCCCTCTTTAAAGAAGAGAAAAGAGGAAACTCATTTCTCCCTCTTCAGAAAACATGCCTGATTGGCAGGCTTTCAGTCAAAGACTTTTCAGTGCCTTTATGGCACTGAAGCCTACCACTGCTGTTACTGGTTCCACCTCTCCTGAGCCCTAGGCCTCAGCCCACTGACACAGTGACTAGGGAAGAGGAAGTTCTTTCAGATTCCTCTGAGGAATCTTTTTCTTACAACTCACAACTATCCTCCCCCTTGGGATACGGATCCCCAGAGGAAGAGTCCGTGGACCCTGACTCCCCAGCTGAAGACTTCACCTTTAGTGAGACAATAAGCAGGATGAAGGATCACTTTAAATGGGAATCCTCAGAAATGACTGAGGTACAAAAGAGGTACTACAACCCCGTTCAGATGGAATCCCCCAGCCCATCTGCTGTTCCTACTATTCTACCTGCCTTTTTAGATGCCTTTTTCTTCTGCATCTCTGAACCCTGACTCCCAACCTCCTGCCCCATGCAGAGCAAACAGGCTTTATAAGGTGCCTGACACTGCTAAGCATCTGTTTTAAGTGTCCACCAGCTGATCCTGCCACTATATCAGTCTCTGCGGGCAAAGCTTTCAAATTCATACCTACTACCACCATTCTCCTAGCATCAAAGACAGCAAGACAATGGAAAGGTTGGGCAAAAAGATGTATACCTCTGCTACCTTGGCCTTCAGAGCTACAAACTACCAAACCCACATAGCCAAGTATACCTTGTCCCTCTTAGAATCTGCTACCAAACACCTGGTAGATATTCCAGACTCCCCTGCCAAAGCATCACTGTCCTCTCTCCTGGCTCTCTCCTCTCCGGTCACCAGACACTCTATCAAGTGTAGCTACGATGCTGCTGAATCCTCTGCCAGGTCAGCAGCATCAGCATCTGCCTTACACAGATAGTCTTGGCTTTGCCTACAACCTCTATCAGATGATTTCAAGGTGCTCCATTGGATAATTCTGCACTTTTTGGTTCTAAGGTGGCAGACCTCTTAAAATCCCTGCAACAAAAGGGAAAAGAAATGCAGGACCCTGAAACATTTACTGGTTTCATCTATCCCTAAGTTTCACAGAAACTATCCAGCCAAAACCCAGTTTATTAGGAAGCACTCCCACCCTGCTCCTCCTTCTAGGCCTCGTAAGCCCATAAGGAAACAAACTCCATTCAGCTAGAGCATCCCCTCCCTCTAGCCAGGGGACTCCCTTTCAGGACAGGGCAGGTAGCATCTGACTACCTGCCACCCCTGCCTCCTCCTCCCCTTCCTTCTGCACCACTGTCTGCTCACCTCTCTCACCATCTCCCTGTTTGGACTCATCTCACCTCAGACAAGTGTGTCCTGTCCATACTTTAAAATGGTTACTTTTTGTCCTGGATCTCCCCTTCCATAGGGCGAGGCATACCTTGACCACCTGCTCAGCAACTGCACCTCTTGGGCCGGTAGTCCAGACCCTGTTAGATCAGGGTACCATAGAAGACAGTCCCCTCTACTGCAAAAGGAAGAGGATTCTACTCCAGGCTCTTACTAGTCCCCAGGAAGGACGGACCCTGGAGACCCATTCTAGACCTCTCCTATCTCAACCTTTTTCTAAAGGTCCCTGCCTTCAAAATGCTAACTGTGCCAGCCCTTTTCCCTCTCATTATTCCACAAGGATTCCTGGCTGCTTTAGATATAAAGGATGCTTACCTCCACATCCCAATCAAGCCCTCCCACAGGAAATACTTGAGATTCTTGGTGGATTCCTCTCACTTGAAATTCTCTGCCTTGCCCTTTGGACTCTCCACTGCACCCAGAGTCTTCGCCAAATGCCTGGCGCTTGTGGTGGCTTACTGCAGGACAAAGGCAATAACAGATATTCCCCTACCTGGATGACATGCTGATCCAAGCTGCCAGCCAAGAAACCCTCCAAGGGCGCATCCAGTTCATGGTGACCCTCCTTCAATCACTGGGATTTCAGATAAACCTACCAAAACTCCCATCTTCAACCAACACAAGACATTGTATTCCTTAGGTGCAGGATCTGTTCAGATCTCATGGAGGCATACCCATCACCACCAAAAGTGAGTTTCTTGACAGAATACCTTCTTCTGGTCCTTCACTCCACTCCACAGAGTTGACCGCAAGGCAGTACCTCAAACTCCTGGGCTACATGGCAGCCACCATACTCATGCTTCCTTTAGCAAGATTGCACATGAGGAAGCTACACTGGTACCTTCGGTCAATCTGGAAGCAACACAACCAGCCTCTGGAGCACATTGTGCCCCTTCTTCCCTGCCTAAAAAAGAAATACTATGGTGGTTGGCTCAGGTAAATCACAACCTGGGCCTTCCTCTCCAACCATCCCAACCCACTCAGGTCATGCACACAGACGCCTCAGACCTGGGGTGGGGAGCCACCCTCAGCCACAGACAGGTGCAGGGCCTGTGGCCACATCACCTCAAATCAGAACACATCAGAGCCAGAGAAATGAGGGCAATCCTTCTAGCCCTCCAGGCATTTCTCCCATTCTTACAAAATGGGCCACTTCTGATGTACTCAGACAACACCACTGTACTGTGGTATATCATCAAGCAGGGTGGGACCAAGTCCTACCTGCTCTGCAGATTAGCCCGTTTGGTTTGGGAATTGGCCACCACACAGGGAATCACCCTGCAGACGACCTACATTCCCTCTCTCCACAACACACAGGCAGATTATTTGAGCAGAACCAGCACAAACAGCCACGAATGGATGCTTCACAGAGTTGGCTTCCTGTACCTGGTCCACAAGTGGGGTATACTTCAAATAGACCTGTCTGCCTCCATCATCAACAGGCAACTTCCTGGCTTTTGCACCAGGACACCAGAACCACAGGCGCTGGCAACAGATGCCTTCTCAATTTCCTGGAAGGGGAAATATCTATATGTATTCCCCCTTCCCACTCATTCAAAAGGTCCTGCTAGAAATTCAGCAGGACAACCCAAAAATCTTGCTGGTGACTGCCTACTGACTCAGGCAGCACTGGTTCCCCTTACTCCTACACTTGTCCAAGGGCAATCACCACAAGTTACCCCCCAGAGTGGACCTTCTCACACAGAACAAGGGGTCACTAATCCATCCACAGTGGCAGCTTCTGCACCTAACCCTGTGGCTGATAGGATTCCGATCCTATTCAGACACCTTTACAATGAGGACGTACTTAATGTCCTGCATAAGGCCAGGAAACCAAATACAAGAAAATCATATCTGTCAGAGTGGAAACGATTCACTATATGGTGTCATAAAAGACAAGCTAGACCCACTTTTCAGCAAACCCCCTGTAGTGATGTCCTGTTTGTGTGAGCTACTACAGACTGGATTGGCTTATTCTTCCATCAAACCCATCTGTCTGCTATTTCTGCATGCCTGCCTCTGGATCCCCACTAGCATCTGGACTTCCTCCCAAACTCTTCCTCAAGGGGATACTTCACCTTAGGCCCCCTAGGAAACTTTCTTCCCCGCCTTGGGACCTTAACTGCGTGAGAGGTTTACAGTGCCGCCCTTTGAGCCAGATGATAAAGCTTCATTAAAGCATTTAACCTGGAAAACTTTTCTATTAGTGCCCCTAACTTCAGCCAGAAGAGTCTCTGAACTCCAAGCCATTATGGCTATTCCCCCATTTCTCGTTTTTCACAAGGACAGGGTCACCCTCAGGACTAACCTGTCCTTCATGCCCAAGGTAGTTAATGACCTGTCCCTCAATCAGGCCATACACCTACCTGTCTTTTTCCCAAACCCACAAGGGGACGGTGAGAGAGTGCTGCATTCCCTGGATGTACACAGGTAAATCAGATTCTACCTGCACAACACCAAGCCTATCAGACAGGCTCACCAACTTTTTGTGTCCTTTCACCCCAGAGCCCTAGGGAAGGCAGTGACCAAGCAGACTATTTCTACTTGGATCTCCAAGGCCATCACCTTCTGTTACCAATTCCATGGTAAGTCTCTGCAGGGTACAGCTAAGGCTCATTCCACAAGAGCAATAGCCTCTTCAGGGGCCTGGATACCTCTAGTATCCTGGAAGCTGCTACTTGGTCTTTGGTCCACAACTTCACCAAACACTACAAACTTGACCACATCTCCAGATCCAGGGCAGGGTTCACAAGAGCTATTATTCATGGATTCCTGGAGTCTGCCTCTAGACCACCACCCCAATCTCAGTGAGCTTTGGCACTCACCCATATGCAGAATACTGTGACATGGGAATAGAAGGACATAGAAAAGTTGTGTAAAATCTTACCATAACCATAGAAGTCCTTCTCTTTCTGTCAGCTAATGACTTCCCTTTCTGGATGGCAATGATATGGCATTACCCTTATAGGACTGGTTCCAACTGAGGCCTCTGTTCTGAGGGCTAGTGTGTGCCGACGTCACCTTTATGACTCACAAAATCTCACCTATGTCAGATGTCTCATGCATGACAGAGGGACTGAAAGCTTTTGGATACTGGCCGTACATATGTAAGATTGAAGGGTAAAGCCATATGCAGAATACTGCAACATGGAAGACAAGGACATCTATGGTTATGGTAAGAGTTTACACAACTTTTCTTTATTTGCTAATAAATATCTTACTAACTTGTACTTGAAGGTGTTTATATGGTATTGTATGGTATGAAATGAAAGCATGCACAGTGCTGGAAAAAATGCAGCTTTGATAGTTGGTGTCTAACTATCTCTGTTTTGCAGTTATTTACATGTACATTTATTTGTCCAATAAATATGCAGTACTGTGAGTATTTTGGGTAGCTTAGGCAGGATGAATGTGAAAGCGGTTGATCACTTGCACAGTGACATTGCATGTCTAGTGGCTGTATAATGTTCAGGAGACTGTATAATGTTCAGGAGAAAGAAACTGGAGTCCAATTTTTTCACAGTTAAACATCAGACATATACAGGATGATTGATTTTAAAGGTAGACATAAGGAGGAATGCTGGGTGTATATACATCTGATCAAAATGAAATATGTTAGGTGAAGGAGGTCCTAGAGTACTGCGTTGATCATAAGCAAGCATCACTCCTGAGGAGTCTGTGTTAAACAAAGTACCTGGACTTGGATTTTAGTTTGTCTAGTGAGGAAATGTTGTTGCATTTTAAGCATGTTTAAGTGTTTAGTGAGGTAAATGCTGAATCAGGCATTATATTTAATGAGCGTCCTAATAAAAGAGGGATAAAGTGGTACAACATCATTAGACCATGGTGGGATAATACAAAGAATATGTTGTTTCATGTTAAAGGATTTTCTAATCCCCACATAGACAAGGGGTTCAATGAAGAGCCAAGTCCCTGATGACTGACCAGATTTAAGCAGATTGTTACATGTAGGTTTTCTCCATTGTCAACAGGGTCTGTCAAATATTTTATTTTACCAAAGCATCCTGTGTATTTAAAGCATATGTCACTAAACATTTTATTACATGTGAAATTATAATCAAAATAGGACATGCTATTGTACATGTAGTGGCAGGATTAATGGTTATTTGTCTTGTAAACCTGAATTCCTTGAAAAGAAGAACAGGACGACACTGAAAGTTTTTAGGTTTAAACCAGAGACAAATCCAAGATGAAACTAAAACAGCTTTGTTAATAAAAGCACAGAAAGTATTTAGTCAGAAGATGTTTATATGGACATATCTGTGTTAGTAACATCATCTATAAGATTACTACACTTACTAAACTGAGTATTTGTTTTTTGGGATGTTTTCATAATATCTACTTTCTTAATTGCTGTGTTACTTTTACTTAACTGAACTTCACTATTTCCACATATATCATTATTTACCTTTAAAAATAATTACTTTAAATTTACTATGGCACTCGCTATGGCTAATATCACTGTCATTAGGACTGTTTCTTAGGTCATAACAGTGCATAAACCAGTTATGCCATGGAAAGAGACTGTGACTTAGAATGCGCAAACAATTTCTCTTTCTGGCATGCACTGTAAAGTACAGTTTTGTACCTACCATAAATGTAGATGTTCGAGTGTACACCCTACTGCAGTCATCACACTTGGGTTATCTTGTCGTCAGGCGGTCCCGCAGTCGGCTTGAATTCCAAAGTCTTGGTCCGGCGTCGGTTGCTGTCGCTTCTTCCCTGACGTCATTGCGCCAGGGGTATATATGATGCATCCAACGCCATTTTCTTCAGTTTTTCTTGCCCCAGATGTCAGGTGCCCCCAAGAAGGTGGTCAGTAATTAGTACCAATCTAAAGAATTTAGCACAAACACAACATCCCTCCAGCTGTAAGCAAATACATCAGAAAGGTATTGTAAAGATTTAGTTATTTAGGTCAGAGGGGATGGAGGGAGGGTAACCTGGACTGCAGCAGGGTGTACACTCGAACATCTACATTTATGGTAGGTACAAAACTGTACTATGTTCATCGTGTTACCCTGCTGCAGTCATCACACTTGGGTAGAATCCCAAAGCTAAGGATGGGAGGAGGAGTCAGAGAGGGTTAGAGGAGGCTAGAAGGCCCTGCAGAACTGCAGTGGCGAAGCCAGCTCTAGTCTTAGAGTAAAGTGGTAAGTGGTAGTGTTTGGTGAAGGTGTGTACTGAACTCCAAGTTGCAGCTTCAAAAATATCCTTGGTTGGCACCCCCCTGAGGAAGGCTGTAGATGTAGCTGCTGCCCTAGTAGAGTGGGGCCTTATGGTAGCAGGAACTGGTTTTCCATGATGAGTATAGCAAAAATGAATGCAGTGTCCTATCCATTTGGAAATGGTCTGCTTTGATATAGCCTTCCCTTGTGAAGCTGCAGCATAGGGTACAAAGAGCTGGTCAGATTTTCTGAAAACCTTAGTTTTATCCAAGTAGTAACGAAGTTGCCTGTGAATGTCCAAGGTATGCAGGAGTCTTTCTCCTTTGTTCTGTGGATTTGGAAAGAAGGTAGGTAAGTGGATGGTTTGATTTAAAGCCACACTGGATACCACCTTAGGCATGAAGAAAGGATTAGTTCATAGAGAAACTCTGTCTTGATGGAAAATGAGGAAAGGTTCCACTGCCATTAGTGCCTGAAGCTCTGAGACTCGTCTGGCTGAAGTTATTGCTAGCAGCAGGGCAGTCTTCCATGATATAAACTTTAGATCAGCAGAGAAAGCTGGTTCAAAAGGAGGTAGCGTAAGTTTTTCCAGAACAAAGTTGAGGTCCCAGATTGGTGTAGGTGCTCTCCTGGGGGGTCTAATGTTTTTTGCCCCTCTGAGGAACTGCCTTAGAAGTGGATGTGAAAATAAGGGTGGATCCGTGTTGTAATGGGCTGAAATAGCGGAGGCGTGGATTTTAATAGATGAAAAAGAAAGTCCTTTATGCAACATCTCAGTTAAATACTGTAGAATCTGAGGCATGTGAGGCTGTAGGATATTTTGGCCTTTAGCTTGGTTCCAGGCGCAAAATCTTTTCCATTTGTCCGAGTAGGCCTTCCTGGTGCTGGGCCTCCTAGCTTCCAGAATAACATCCATAACTGCTTGAGGAAGAGGAGCTGGCTGGTTGCTTAGGTGATTTGCCATGCAGCCAAATTTAAGGTTTTGATCTGACTGTGTAGAATCTGATTGTCCTGCTGTGTGAGCAAATGAGCAATTTGTGGTAAAATCCAAGGTGGGCCCTGGACCATATTCCTTAATAGTGGGTACCAGTGCTGGCGTGGCCCGTCTGGGACTATGAGTATCATTCGTGGTCTCTCCTTTCTGACTTTCAGAAGCACTTTTGAGAGAAGGGGCAATGGAGGGACAGCCTATACTGTCAGGTTTTTCCAACTGAATGAGAGTGCATCCACTTTCCAAGCTTGATGGTGAAGTGTCCTTGTACAAAATTTTATTAGCTGATAGTTTTGGGGGCTGGCAAACAGATCTATGTCTGGGTGGCCCCATTTTTGAGTTATCATTGCAAATACTTGTGGATCCAGTTTCCACTCGTGGGGATCCATGATGTTTCTGCTGAGGTCGTCTGCCAATGTGTTCTTTTTTCCTGGCAGGAATTGAGCTTGTAGATGAACTTGGTAAGCCAGTGCTGTGTTCCACAAGGTCATTGCTGCCTGCATAGAGGGTAGGAGTGTGTACCCCCTTGTTTGTTTATGTACCACATTACTGTGATGTTGTCCGTCCTTATTGTAAGCTGTCCTGGATGTAAGAGGTTCTTGAAGGCTGTCAGAGCATTCTGTACAGCTAGCATCTCTTTTTGATTGATGTGCAGATTCCTTTGATCTGCAGTCCATATGCCTTGAATGCACTGTCCTGCCATATGTGCCCCTCAGGCATAGTCCGATGCATCTGTTGTCATAGTTTGCCTGGCTGGGGGCAAGGTGAAAGGCTGACCCTTGTTGAGGTGACATGCCTGTGACCACCATAGAAACTCTTGTTGAAGGCAGGGAATGAGAGATATCATTGTGTCCAAGCTGTGGCTGTGTTGAGACCATATGCTTTTTAGGTACCACTGTAATTTCCTCATATGCAGCTTTGCAAATGGTATTAGTAGTATGCAAGATGCCATGAAGCCCAAGGCCTGCAGAATTTTTCTTGCAGGGAGTTGGGTTTTTGTTGCCATTGTATTGAAATGTTGAGTCAGTTGTAGTTGTTTGTCTTGCGTCAGATAAGCCTTCTGGGCCGTTGTATTCAAGCTGGCACCCAGGAATGTCATATTTTGTGAGGGTACTAGTTTTGATTTCTTTTCGTTTACTGTGTACCCTAGGCAACTTAGAAGATATTTTACAAAAGCCAGATGTTTTAAGAGGATGTCCTTGCTTTCTGCTTGGATGAGGCAGTCGTCCAGGTATGGGTATATTTGAATTCCTCTTTGTCTGAAGTATGCAATTACTGGTGCCAGGCATTTTGTGAAAACCCTGGGCGCAGTGGATAAGCCAAAGGGCAGTGCAGAGAATTGGTAATGGGTTGAACCTGCAATGAAACCAAGGTATCTTCTGCAATTTTGTCTGATAGGGACATGCAGGTATGCCTCCTTGAGGTCCAACGTTACTAGCCATGCTTTCTTGCCCAACATGGGAAAAAGCTAAGAAGCTACTGTAGTGTTAGCATCTTGAATTTGGGTACTTGTAAGAAGGCGTTTAGAATAGAAAGGTCCAGAATTGGTCTCCAGGCATTGTCCTTTCTGGGGACTAGAAAGAGTCTTGAGTAAAATCATTGGCCTTGCTCCTGTGTAGGTACCAATTGAATGGCTCTCATGCCCATGAGAGCTGTAATTTGTTTTTGTGCCTCTGCCCATTGATTTTGTGGCAGGTTTGGCATTCCTCTTTTCATTGGCAAGGTGTGGAAATGGAATCTGTATCCTTGTGAAATTATGTGTAGGACCCATTTGTCCTGTGTGACGATGTGCCAGTTGTCTGAAAAAAATGCTAATTTTCCTCCTAAGGGAGCTGCCAAGAGAGTCTTGCTTGGCCATATGAGGTTTAAGTCATTGAGTTTGCCTTCTAGTAGTTTGGGGCCTGTCTTCTCCCTTCTGTGTTGCAGTGCCCCATTGTCGAAGTTTGTAGTGGGTCTGTGGTTGTCGTCTGCCTCTTGGGCGTCTGTATTTACCCCCCTCTGTGGTCTGTCAGTAGCTGGAAAGGACCAATTTTTTGTTGGCCAATTTCTGATGAAGCGAGGGGGCTGACCTGAAGAAAATCTTTGACCGTCTGCATAGATTTTGCCTTATCCCCCATTTTCTTTAAGACTTCTTCTGCTTTAACTCCAAATAGGACATCCTGCTGTAAGGGTGCATCTAGAAGCTTTGCTTTAACATGATCAGGCAGAGTTTGTTCCTTTAACCAAGCATGCCTATGTATAACAGACCCAGTAACAGCTGCTCTACAGGAAGCTTCCAAAGAATCAAATCCACATTGTAAAGTATGTTTGCCCACCTGTTCAGCTGCATGCAACAGATCCTGCATTTCTTTCAATTCAGGCTGTTGAGGGAGTGTGCTAATTTTTTGTCTTATTTGAGACATTAGAAATTGCTGGTATTTTAGCATGTGAAATTGACAATTTAGTGCTCTCGTAGCTAGAATGGCTGAGGTGTAAACCTTTTTCCCCCACCTGTCTAGTGCTCTGGAGTCCCTTTCAAAGGGTACAGGATTTTTTGCCATAGAAGCCTTAGCCCCTTTGGGACCCTGGGAGATCGTCTCTGGATCAGCAACAGGGCTTTTATAAAGGAATTTGTGGGAGTCAGGCACTCTATAATATCTGTCTGGTTTGGCTGGAGCAGGAGGCAGAGAATCTGGATTTAAACTAGATTCTAAGTAAACATCATCCACAATGTCTAAAACTAGGAGGATAGCAAGAGGTCTGTGCTGGGGGAGTAAAAGAAACTCTCTGAGCCTTTTCTTTGAGTCAGAGTAGTCCTGACCTTCCCAGTGAAAATGTTCCCTCATAGTGTGTAAAGTTTCTCCAAAGGAATAGTCTTCAGGGGGAGAAGCTGAGGGAATGGAATCCTCAGCATCAGAATCTTCATAAGGGGGAAAAGAGTAATCTTGTTCCTCAGAGGAGCCTGAGGAAATAGACACTTGATCAGAGGAAGCATAATCTTCCTCTTGTCTAGGCCTTTTGTCGGGAGGGGGGGGGTTGGGAACCCCTGATTAAAGAGATCAAATCTTCAGCCATTTTAAGCATCTGTTTCTTAGGCATGGGGCCTTGAACTGGAGACTGAAGTGCAGTCTTTTTTGGTTTAATAGGAGTCTTAAGCTTAGGATACATTTTTATAGTGAGCGTCGTCGGTCTGAAGACACCTTCAGAAACCGAAGGTGTTTCTGCAGAACCGACATCTCTTTCTGCAATGTCGTCGGTAGGGCCTAAAGTAAATGGCTGCGTCGGCCTAGCACTCTCCGCCAAAGGATCCGAAGCGGTCTCGGGTTCCAAATCTGCGGTAGCCAGGGGCTCCGTAGGAGCCTCACTGAAAACCGGTGAACCGGAGACCGGCCCAGCCGAGGCCTCGGACTCTGGCTTAGGTCTAGGCTGCCTGTCCGTATCCTTGCATTTTTTGTGCATGCCAGTAGCCGGTTGCTCCAACGGCATTGTGTAGTTAAATTTTCTACCGAAGTAGTGTCGTGTGAAATCAAAGCGTCTTTTTATAGTACGCTTATTGAACCTAGCACAAAAGCAACAACCAGTAACGTCGTGGTCTGGGCCTAGGCAAGGTGTACAATAAGAATGAAAATCCTTATGAGGTATTTGCTTCCCACAAGAAATACAGTTGTTAACTTTTTCTGACATCGGTCTGAGGCAAGAAAAGTTTCCCCAACGGGGTACTTAGCTTTATTGAAGACTTCGGATCTGAAATTCGACTTCGAAAATCTCAGGAGTCGGCCGACCGGCACTTGCGAACTGCTTCTGCTTCGGGCACCGCGTGGCAAGAAAGACTGAAGAAAATGGCGTCGGATGCATCATATATACCCCTGGAGCACTGACGTCAGGGAAGAAGCGACAGCAACCGACACCGGACCAAGACTTTGGAATTCGGGCCGACTGTGGGACCGCCTGACGACAAGATAACCCAAGTGTGATGACTGCAGCAGGGTAACACGATGAACATCATGTGCTATTTGTAAATGTGCTGTGTGCTGCATAGGAAATGCCTGTTTCTTCTACCACGTCCACAGCAAAATCATGTGCAAATGAATGTATAATTGCTGTCTTTTCACACATGATGTCAGATCATCTTAAGGTGATCTTTCCACATCCCCCAAACCCAGTGTCCTACTTTCCCATTCCAACCTTGGTAGTCAGTTAATCAGACTGCACCCCCCCCCCTTGCAGATTCCTGAGTCCGTCACTGAAGCTAACCTTATTTAAAGACTTCTCATCTGTTTTTTTGTGGATGACTTAAAACTGTATAGTTTATCAGATGAGGACTTGAAAGCACAAATGCAAATGGTTAAAACTTTTTCAGTTTACAAAAGAAAAACTGGCACCAAGAAAATATCAACACGAAACAGGAACATGATGTAAAGGAACTTGAGCAGGAAGGACTGTATGAATATTTGGGAACAGGTGAAGGATCAGAAGTAAAACATGAACAAATGAGAATAAAGCTCCGTAAGGAATACTTCAGAAGACAAAAACTAATATTGAAAACTACCTTGACATCTTGGAATAAAGTCAGCTTTAAATCAATTTGCTTGTCTGTTCTGTCTTACAGTTTTGTGGTGATTGACTGGCTCCAAAACGTATTGTATCAGTTGGACATGAAAGCAAGAAAAATACTTCCTGTTTGCTTATCGAGTGATCTATAAAAATCAGTGTATACCAAGACTGATGTATTCCTGTCTCTGAAGGAGGTATGGGGCTTCTCAAAAACTGATTACATGTGTAGATTTGCAGTTGTGGGACTACATGTATGTATGCCGACCTTATCAGATCCAAATATAGTGAAAGTTTTAAAACCTGAAAAAAAGGTCTAAGTTGACATCTTTGCTTAGTGTCAGTATCAGCCAGGAATAGAAATCAATGTAAAAGTAGATAAAAAAAAATCAGACAGCAACTGAATGTGCCAAAAACAAAAGAAGGAATATGAAGAAAAGGATCAGACAAAAAGGAAAAAATGGAAAATCCACAAATATATATTGTCATATGCAGAGATCTCCTGGAACAGCCTTATGTTGACCAAGATTTTATGCAGGAACTGTTAAGGAGAGGTGAATTGAAACCAACAGATGAAAGGCTAATAATGGTAGCCCAGGATAGTGGACTGCTTACACAGTGGTTTTCAAAGTTCATTGAAAATGTAGGAGAAACAGAACAATGCAGGTTCTGTAAAACAGAACTAGAAACAGTCACATATGTTATTGCTGGGTGTGGTACACTCATGGCAGAGGGCATGTATACTGAAAGGCACAGTAATGTGGCAAGACTGATGTACTGGTGTTTGTGCAAGCACTTCAATACAGAAGTAGCTGAGAAGCACTGCAAACATGAAACACAAAGCATTTGTAGAGAAGGATGAAATGTATATCACATGGGAGTACCCATTACTAATGGTGCAAAAAATAGATGCAAGAAAAAACATATATAGTAGTCTATGAAAAAAAGATACAAGTAGCATTGATTGTTGAAATTGCTACACCCAGTGATTAGTGTCTTATGTACAAAGAGAAACAGGCATAAATACCAGGATTTGCAAGCAGAAACAAGAGCAGTGTGGAAGAAATATATAGCCGGACAGTTCCAGTACTAGTTAGAGAAACAGGTCTGTAAAAAAAAATAATTTACAATTGCACATATGTTACCAGTACATCTAACGCAGTTACATGCATAGTATATTTGACACCCAGAGCAGAATTTTTTTAATGGCCCCCCATGCAGAAATTTTTTTCTAACACCTCCTCTATGACAGTTGTTTTTAGTAGTAATCATGAAATGAAACAAAGTAATGACAAGCAAGGAGCGAGCTAGGAGCAGTTGTCAAATCCCCAAAAGACTCTGCCATCCTACAGGAAGGTTTGTCTGAAACAAATTAACTAGTGACCGAGTCATGGACTAAAGCTAAATGTCAAAAATCCATTATCGTCTACCTTGGAAAGCTGAGTACGTCATTGACAACACACCAATAAGAGCTGACATAGTAGTTTGGGATTTGGTAACTTATGTCGACAGTTAACTCCATATTCTGTTAGAAACAGTTCAAGATGAAGTAAACTTGGGGACATTCTACAAGATCGGGAACAGTTTCAACTTGGTTTTACAAAAGCAGCACCCAGAGAGAGAGAAATGATTGCAGCATAAGCAAATGCACAGTATTCATGAAAAAGGTAAACTGTAAGCTAAACAAACAATATGAGTGTAACTTGCTGACCAAACATGTTAAGCAAATACAAGTACATCCTGTAAAGTTGGAGGGCAGATTTTTAAATTTGTTACATACAGCATTCCCGTTTTTTTTTTTTTAACCAAATACGCACAAGCCGTTAGTGTCCATTTTTAAAGTGAGCACCAGTTTTGTTATCAACAGCAGCTAGCCACCCCCTCCCAGGAAAAAAGTGTAAATATTCAAATTTATTTCATACACATGCGCACTAGCCCAGCCCTTAATACTAGACTTTAAGGTGAGCAGATGAAGAGGATAAATTCCCACAGCACAGCTAGCCCCTCCCATCTTAAAAAAGAAAAAGAAAAAAATCAGTTTCACACAAATGCACACTAGCCAGCCTTTAAAATAATATGGAAAGGACAAAGTTACTGCTACCCCCCCCCCCGAAAAAAAAAAACATAAATATTCAGATTTAGTCACACAACTGCACCTTAAGGGTGGAATTTAAACCAGCCAAGGGAAAGGAACAAGTAACGTTCATCCACAGAACAGCTGGACAACACCCCCCCCCCCCCATGAAAAAGGATAAAAATATTCTAATTTATTATTACCACAAATATTCACTTGTTTAGCCTTAATAGCAGAATTTAAACTGAGCAAGTGAAAAAGGAAGTTACTTTAATCCACAGCCCAGTTGCCTACCCCACCATTCCAACAAAACAAAAAGAGGGCAGAAGAGTAAAATGAAAAAAAATAACTGTCCAGTAGTTTCAAAATACTTAAACAAATGCCGACTTGGTACGTAAAAATCTACTGCCAATCATTAGCGGACCGGAGTTCCGCTGTGGCGACCCCTAACCGGGAAAAAGCCGACGATATATATATATATATATAGATATAGATATATATATATATATATATATATATATATATATACACACACACACACACATATATAATCTATATGGGTCCCCTTTGAAATCTCGAAATCCTGAAAGATCAATTTTCAGTATCTCGAAATGAAAATAACGAAAGTGCAGTTATTCGAAACTGCACTTTAACGACTGTTAGTTTACCGAATCTGCGGTTGTTGTGGTATGGTGTGCTTTGTCTTTCAGGTGCAGTGTGGTTTGGGATTTAGACATGGCGGATGTTGTGTGGTTGTGTACAAAGATTCAGGTAGGTTTTAACTGTTTAAGGGTTTTGGGTAAGGATTTATTATTTTTAATTGTTTGGGAAGATTTGGGAGTAGGTTGGGGTAGATATTTGAGAGTGTGTGTGTTGAAAGTGGTGAATTTTGTAAATGCTTAGTATGTGTGTTTTTCACGTTTATTTGACGGTGTGCAGAGTAAGTGTAGGGTGTGTAGCTGTAATTTTTTTTTGTGTTTTTCATAGTAGTGCGACCACTATATAAGTACTGGGGGTGTGGGGGATGCAGGGGGGCTTGCCTCCATGTTTATACATAAGTTATGTGGATTTTGTTGGTGTGTGTATTTTGTTGCTTTGTTACGGTGTAGGCAGGGAGGTGATGTTTTTCATTTTGTGGTGGAGGGTGTATTAAAAAAAATTGAACATCGCTAGCTGAAAATTCGGTATTATGAACTTTCAGTGTAGTGACATTCTTTTTTAAATTTTTCATTGTACTGCGTGTTCGATATTTCCGTCTCAAGATACTGAAAGTCGGTCTTTCAAGATTTGAAAGTAGACCTGTGTGTGTGTGTGTGTGTGTGTGTGTGTGTGTGTGTGTGTGTATACACACACACACACACACACACACACACACACACACACACACACACACACACACACACACCAAACTTTAAAATATTTAAACAAGTGGAAACCCACACACACTAGGCTAGCCACCATCCCCCTCTTCCTCTCCAAAAACAAGAAAGAAAAATCTAGATGTTCTTCATCTCACATTGCTGCAGTCCTTACTTATGGGTAGTCCGCTGTCCTCGGTCGGCCCGAATACCAAAGTATTAGGCTGACGTCGGTCATGGGCGCCTAGATCTGACATCAGAGCGTCAGGGTATAAAGGCGCATGACCGACGTCATATCCTCAGTCTTTTTTGCCGCATGGTCCGATGCAGAAGCAGCGTTGCAAGTGCCGTTCGGCGTTCTGAAATTTTTCGTTTTCGGAGTTTCAGACCGATACCAAGTTGGGCTAAGTACCCCGTTGGGGAATATTTTTGTTTTTTCTTGCCTCAGTTACTTACCGGATGTCAGAAAAAGTGAATAATTGTATTTCTTGTGGGAAACAGATACCGCATAGGGATTACCACTCGCTTTGTATTCCTTGTTTGGGACCGGAGCACGGCGTAGTCGGGTGTCGGTTTTGTGCTAGGTTTAATAAGCGCACTATAAACGGAGGTTAGATTGCGCTAGGTTAGTCTTTGGCAAGAGGTGTAATTATAATATGCCGTCGGATGTTCCGGCGCCTGCTTCTACTAAGAAGCGCAAAGACAAATCTTTAAAGCCTAGGCAGGATGATTCGTCCGTTTCGGACGCCGGACCTTTAGAAGCTACAGCTGAACAGGTGGATCCGGCTGAAGTTTCTGTTGAGTCCCAGGGGGAAACTTTGATTTTACAAGATGTGGCCTCTCAGGAGGCAGGTCAGGCTGAAGGGGCCTCTCAGGTTACTATTCTCCCTTCTATGCCTAAGGTGGTTAGGCCTTTTGCTACTGTTTCTAAGGCTCCTTCTAAGAGCAGGTCTGTTTTGCCTTCCTCTGGTGTCAGTTCTGGTTCTTCAGGGTCTGTGCCTAAAAAGCACATGCTTAAAATGGCAGAGGATTTGATTACTTTAATTAGAGGTTCTATGCCCCCTCCTGATAAGAGGCCCAGGATGGAGCCAGAGTTGGAAAGTTTGGAGCAGGCCTCAGATGATTCAGAGTCTTCTGCTGAAGACATACAAGATTTCCCTCCTTATTCTGATTCTGATGCAGAGGATTCCACTCCTTCTGCTTCTCCTCCAGAGGATTTTTCTTTTCAGAAACTCTGCATTCCATGAGGGAGCATTTTAAGTGGGAGGGACAGGATTACTCTGATTCACGGAAGAGGCTTAGGGAGTTCTTGTTTTTACCACAGCATAGGCCCTTAGCTATACCTCCGGTTTTGGATGTTGTTTCAGATGTTTTCTCGGAAGCTTCCCTTAATCCAGATTCTGTGCCTCCTGCCCCAGTTAAACCGGACAGGTATTACAGGGTGCCTGAGGCTCATAAATATCTGTATAAGAGTCCTAGGGCGGACCCAGAAACTATTAGTCAGGGGCTTAAGGGTGTTAGAGCCTCTGTTGTTAAGAATCCAGTTCCTCTGGATAAGGAAGCTAGAGCTTTGGATAGATGGGGTAAGAAGGTGTATACCTCTTCTACTTTAGCAATGAGAGCTTTGAACTGCCAGTTTCATATGTTGAAGTATCAGAATTTCCTCCTTTCGCAGCTAAGATCTAAAGTGGATGCTTTGGCAGAGGGCATAGAGTGTAAAGAATTGCAGGATTTAGTGCATGTTTCTGAACAGGTGGGTAAGCACTCTTTGCAATGTGGTTTTGATGCTTTACAGGCTTATTCTAGGGTAGCTGCCACTGGTTCAGTTATTCGTAGGCACGCCTGGCTTAAGGATCAGAATTTGTCTGAGCATGTTAAGTCTAGAATTCTGGATGCCCCTTTACAGTCTGAAGTTTTGTTTGGTCCTCCTGTGGAGTCAGTCTTAAAGAAAATGGAAGACAAGGCTAAGTCTATGCAGACTGTTAAAGATTTTTTGCAGGTACAACCTCCAAAGTTTAGTAGAAATTGGCCTACTAAGGGGTGGACGTACCCTTCTTCTGACTCTCAGTCTAGGGGTAGATCTAGGCGTGGTAGGGGCAGAGCTCAGAGTACCTTCAGGCCGAGACAATGGAGTTCGCCTGCTCAATCTGCTGGTGAGGGCAGGGGCCAGTCCTTTCGTAAACAGGCCCAATGACCTGCATTTTCAGCTGCCAGATTCTTCTTGCCTGGCAGCTCCTTTGGGAGGAAAGTTTGCTCTTTTCAAGCAAAATTGGCATTTAGTCACCCAGGACAAATGGGTATTGGACATTATAAACCGGGGTTACAAGTTCTATTTCCACACCATGCCTCCTTTCAAAGGCATGCCAGACGTCCCTCCTCGGCAAAGGATAGAGGCTCACAAACAAATTTCTTTACTTCTTCAAATAGGAGCTATACAGCCAGTTCCTCTGTCAGAAGTGGGCCAAGGATTTTATTCTCGCCTGTTTCTAGTTCCAAAGAAAGGGAACACGTGGAGACCAATTTTGGATTTATCTATCCTCAACACTTACCTGGACATTCCAAAGTTCAAGATGCTGACTTTACAACAACTTTTACCTCTGTTGGGAAAAGATCACTGGATGGTTACTCTGGATCTCAAAGAGGCTTACCTTCATGTTCCTATCAGGCCCAGTTGCAGGAGGTACCTGCGTTTCGGACTGGAAATTTACATTATCAGTTCTCTGCATTGCCCTTTGGCTTATCTACTGCGCCCAGAGTGTTCACAAAGGTTCTGGCTCCAGTGATAGCATTTTTCAGACTAAGAGGAATACAGATTTATCCTTATTTGGACGACTGCCTGATTATTGCACAAGAAAAGGACGAACTTCTTCATCATCTACAGTATGTGATGGCAGTGTTAAGATGCCTAGGGTATTCTGTGAACGAAACAAAGTCCAGTCTAGTACCCTCTCAGGACATGTGCTTTCTGGGTGTGAGACTGAATACAGCTTCCCAGATGGCCTTTTTGACCCCGGACAAACAAAGAAGCCTTTCTCTTTATTTCCAGCAAATGTCTCTACGGTCCAGGCTGACTGCAAGGACAGTCCTTCAAGCCTTGGGGTTCATGGCATCTTGTATTCTGGTACTTCCCAATGCCAAATTGCATATGAGGAAGCTGCAATGGTATCTCAAAAATGTGTGGACACAGCACTGCCAAGATCTAGACACTGTCATTCAGATAATACCTTGCATTCAGAAGGAGTTTTTGTGGTGGGCTCAGGAATGTCACCTAAACAAGGGACTCTCTGTGACCCGGCCAGAGGCGAGTCAGATTCTAACGACAGATGCCTCGGACAAGGCTTGGGGAGCACACCTCGATGGAAAATGGGTGCAAAACACGTGGCCTGTCAAACTCCAGCATTTGCATATCAACTTAAAGGAAATGTTAGCAGTCCAGTTTGCATTGATGGCTTTCAAAGATTTCCTTCACCCAGGGCAGGTGTTGATTCAAACAGACAACACTACTGTCATGTGGTACATCAACAAGCACGGGGGAACCCATTCTTACCCTCTTTGCAGGCAAGCGATGATTCTGTGGGAAACTGCTCTCAATCTACACCTCAATCTTCAGGCAAGGTTTCTACCAGGAGCACAGAACTCCTTAGCAGATGTATTGAGCAGACAAATAGTGGATCCTCACGAGTGGAAATTGGATCCTCATGTATTTCAACAGTTGACAGTGTTATGGGGAACTCCAGACATAGATCTGTTCGCTTCTCCACTAAATTACCAGTTGCCAAAGTTTTGCACAAAAATGTTTCATCACACAGCTTGGAAGGTGGACGCTCTATCATTCAGTTGGAACAATCTGCATGTATATGCCTTCCCACCTCTGCCTCTTCTTCCCAAGGTACTTTTGAAGGCCAGACAAGACAAGCCAACCATGATTTTGATAGCACCGGATTGGCCTCGACAACACTGGTACCCACTGCTGAGGAGTTTAGTGCGAGAACCTCCATGGCCTCTGCCTTTGATTCCGCACCTTTTGTCACAAGAGGACAGTCACTTCCTCAATGTCAAGATTCAGTCTCTGCATCTAACAGCCTGGCATATTCTGTTTTAGACTCTGGAGGGTCTCGGCTTCCACAACAAGTTTTGAATGTTATTTTGGAGGCCAGGAGGCCTAGTACCAGGAAAGTTTACGCTGATAAATGGAGGAGATTTTTTATTTGGAGCAAAGGAAAGGACTTTGATGTCTCCAAACCTGATTTAAGTGTTGCTCTTCAATATCTTTCTGAGTTATTGGACAAGGGTTTGTCTTTCTCCTCAATAAAGGTTCATACTGCAGCCATTTCTGCTCATTATGATTGTGACCCTCCTTTATTCTCCCATCCTTGGTTTAAGCAATTTCTTAGAGGGACAAAGAATATAAGACCCCCACGTAGAGCTCCTATTCCTGCTTGGGATCTCAATTTTGTGTTGGAAAAGCTTACTCTACAACCTTTTGAGCCTGCAGCTACTGCCAAGTTAAAGTATTTGTCATGGAAAACTGCTTTTTTGTTGGCCATTACCTCTGCAAGAAGGGTTTCTGAATTACAGGCCCTCATGGCAGTGGAGCCTTTCCTGATTTTTCATAAGGATAGGGTATCTTTGCGTACTAATCCTTCCTTTATGCCTAAAGTGGTTTCTAGTGTGGCCTTAAATCAAACTATTCATTTGCCTACTTTTTATGCAAACCCCCAAAATAAAGGGGAGAAAATTTTGCATACTTTGGATATTCACAGGCAGTTGCGTTATTATTTGAGCAGAACCAAGGAGTTCAGACAGTCTCAGCAATTGTTTGTTTCTTTTGCTTTGGGTTCACAGGGTAAACCTGTTTCAAAACAAACTATTTCTAAATGGATTGGGTTTTGTATTTCTTTCTGTTATTCCCATCATGGTAAGGAGATTCCTGCTGGAATCAGGCCTCATTCCACTAGGGCTACGGCCTTTCTAAGGGGGGTAGCTACAAAAGACATTTTGGAGGCAGCTACTTTGAGTTCAGTGCATACCTTTTCTAAACACTACCACCTTCCTCTTTATTCTAAGTCTAGGGCTGGATTTGCCACTGCAATTTTACAGGGCATTTTGGCGGCCCCTAATGCTTTATGATTTTTACCATCCTCCCTTTCCCGTTGCTTTGGGATTCTACCCATAAGTAAGGACTGCAGCAATGTGAGATGAAGAACATAGTACAGTTTTGTACCTACCATAAATGTAGATGTTCGAAGATCCACATTGCTGCAGTCCAATTTACCCTCCCTCCTTCCCCTCTGTAGTTTGACTTGGTGCTATGCTTTAGGTGATGGTTGTTGTTGGGCATGTTTTTGGGAGATATTCTGTTTTTGGCTGGGGCCTTTCTGGTTTGGCCTTCTGACATCTGGGGCAAGAAAAGACTGAGGATATGACGTCGGTCATGCGCCTTTATACCCTTACGCTCTGATGTCAGATCTAGGCGCCCATGACCGACGTCAGCCTAATACTTTGGTATTCGGGCCGACCGAGGACAGCGGACTACCCATAAGTAAGGACTGCAGCAATGTGGATCTTCGAACATCTACATTTATGGTAGGTACAAAACTGTACTTTATATTCACATTTTAAAAAAATGCTTACCTTCAATCCAGTAGTCCACAATTCCCTGGCTTATTCACTTGCTATGATTAATCCAGTTTGCCAGGTTCAGTTAAACAAAATTTTTCTACTGCAAGACTCTCTACTGCATTGTATTACTGTACAGCTAGAAGGCTGCTGTTAATTTTAAAAGTAACCACGGTTCTCTCTGGTCTTATCCGTAGTTCTGAGTTTCCTCCAATACTGTGCCACTTTTCCACACATGGACACACAGACGTATGCAGCAGGAAAAAACAAAGCATTTACTTCAGAGCTGGATCATGGTCTTATGGGCAGGGTAATGGATGTGCCCCACCTCCAAGCAGACACATACGCACAGCACCCCTCCCCTACCCCCACCTTGCAGCCATTCCAGTGCTCAATTACCTGGCTATTTTCCCCAGTTACATAAACATTGTTCAAACCTCTCAGTGTGCAAACTATTTTCTTTACTTCTACAATGATTACAGCTGTTTGGATTTCATTTAAAACTTTTATTTCAAATTTTGTAGCACAAACACAGATGTACATTTGCCAAAAAAAATACAGTCTCACAATGAAAACAGACTTAGCATTAACTGTAACTTTCTCTGCCCTTCTGGATCAAATTAATTGCAACACCATTGAAACCCTTATTCAAAGAAAATACATCTGTCCAGAGGCGGACAAAGTATACGTTTGGGCCATTTTCCAACCATAGGCCTCTTGCAGACATTTTTAGGACCATGCATATATGCATGTGTTCTTTGATTCACCTTCCTGATTGTATTAAATTAAATACCTTATATAATACAGTACAACTTGATAAGTGTTCTAAATTTGTAGTTCTGAACATTTTTCCAGTAAGCAATGAAACAAAACATATGACCCAATAATGACAAAACTGCCATTTCATAACATTTCAACCATAAAAAGGCCACTCAAGCTTCTGTCATTACAATCCAGTAATATCAGTCAAATATGCCCAGTCTCTGCAGAAGTTAGTCATCTGAATAATTCCACATTAAAGAGATCGGTAACTAATGAAGAGGTTGCTGATAGCAAGCAACTATATATTTCGGTGTTTTGTCAACAAATTTGGTGCCTGCTGCCCTTAAAGAATAAATTGCCTGATGTTACTTTAAAAAAAAAAAAAGTAATATTGCATTAGAGAATGGATAGCAAATGGACAACAGCTTCATAATTACTAGGCATCTTATCCAAAGGAGGACACACTCAGGACTGCAGCTCTGCTCCGCTTCACCATCAAAGTACAACACAGTATAAGCAATCCATCTGCATGCTGTGTGAGTAGAACCCACAGCCTTCTGCATCAAAAACAAGTATGCTACCTGTTGTGTTATGACCATTTGCTACAAAAAAATGTTGTACATTGAAAACAGACTTTGCATGACCACAGTAAACTTCTCTTACCTTGAAGCTCCCAATTCCTTGAAATTGCACTGAAGCTCACAATTCCTTCAAAATGCACTGAAACTCAATTCCTTTATCAATTTGGTAGTTGGTGTAGAGGATTCTGGCTCTTGTTTCATGTAATCAAGGTAGAGGGTTTGTGCCTGAGGAAATTTACCAACCTGCCACCCCCTAACTTGGGCATTTTTACACAGACAGACTTACACACTTCTAGTCCCAGTCTTGGTAGCAGCAGTAGCAAATTTGTTTTGTATTTAAATTCCACTTGGGGAAAGCAAAAAGGAGTATCAGGGTGCATGTGTTGTTGCCTGAAAGGATGCACATACACAAAGGCATTCTTAAAGGAGAATGTCCTTAAAGGAGCAAGTATTAAGCAGCTGGGTGCATGTGTCAATGCACGCACATATGCAGAGGGCATTCTTAAAGGTGACTGCCTTTAAAGGATCCAGCTCTGGTTAACTTTAAGCTTTTTGTGTTTTAAATGTGAAAAGCCTTTTAAAAGGCAAAAAGAAGACTGCACCCCCTTTTCTGTTTTAACCCGGGGTGGACCACACCCTCCAACCCCCACATTAATAGGCCTTTTGATGCAATCCCATATGAATTATAGAAGGCGGCAATTTTGAGCACATTATAGGTGCCTTCTGTGTGGAGTCTGCATGTCCTCCCTGTGGTCGCATGGATTTCCTCCAGGTGCTCCGGTTTCCTCCCACATCCCAATGACATGCTGTAGGTGGTTTGGACACTCTAAATTGGCCCTAGGTGTGAGTGTGTGTGCCTTCTGTGGAAGGTTGGGCGCCGGGCTGGCAACTTGACACCGTAAAGCTCCACTGCCAATCATGAGCGGACAGGTGATCTGCTGTGGCGACCCCTAACCAAGAAAAGCCGAAAGAAGAAGATAGGTGCTGAGAAGAGCACTCTTTGCTAATATCAAATATCAAAACAATAGTAATTTCATGAATTCTAATTGTACCCTGAGTTAGGAATGGGGTCCATTTCCATCATGGTATCAAAGCACTTGTAGAAATTAATCCTAGAGAGACCAACATCCAGCAGCCTCATCCTCAAAAGCATAGTATACATTGTTTCTCCTCCACACTGTTTTGGTAAATAGTCTTTAAAGAGCAGACAGTATAGCTCAGTAATGTATCCACATTCATCTTGTATCATAAAATGCAGCGCATGCAGTTTTACCAGATGTTTCTTAGTGACTTTTTGATGTTTCAGTCACTCGCACTATCTTAAAAGCTATGCTTTAGATACCTATACAAATTGAAGCTGAAGGCAGCTTTCTTTTAGTAACATTTTCATTGTTAACATTTTGGCACATATCAAAATGTTAGCAATATAGTTTTGAATATTTATTTCAGGTTATACTAATTGGTCATACTGTGATATAAGTTGACTACACTCCTGTGGTTTAGAGATTGCACACACTTATGAATGCAGTAGTCCTGACAGCCTGACAGGTTTGATAAAACAGTTGAACCACACCTCTCCTCTTTACTCCTTTTAGACTACATGTCTCATATAAACTGGATAAGTCAAAAAAGCACCCCAGCAACATCAGCTTGAAAAATGTTTTGGAATTTTGGACACAACATCAGCAGTATTTTTCAATGTAGAATTTATGTTAGTTTTTTCAAGAATGTTTATGTGGTCAAATAATTCCACAAGTTTATCTTCATAAAGTTTTATTCAACAGTCATGATGTGATGTAAGTGCAAAATATTCTAGCATTACTAAAAATTCTTCATCAGTCTCATGCTTTGTAGCCATTCATTGGCTACAGATGTTTTCCAGCAAGGTAGTTGTGAATTATCAGAACACACAATTAATTTATTACTTAAGCCATGTCTTACTGTCCGCAGCAATGGATTCATGCAATTTAAACCAGCTTCCCGTTTTATTTTTCTGACTTTAAGGAGGATTATAACATCTTTGCAAATCATCTGAAATATTACAGTTTAGTCCAAGAAACAACAGAAGGGTAAGAATAAAGAACTGCACTAATGTCTTGTGCTGACTGATGTAGGTCTGTTTTTGTAATAGAATAAAGCCTACCATACTTGGTACTGTTAAAGCTTAAGTTCAGTTTCAAGTTTATTAAAATGCTTAAAAGTAAACCACAGCACAAAAAGGTGACATAGCAAAAATAACACAGTACTTAATGGATCAAAAATAAGTAATATTGAGCATAAACAAAAACAAAGGATTATGAACAGTTCTCCAGTTATAGCCAGCTTATTTTGTGTTCGAGAAATGGATGCAAATTCACCCCGAGAGTGAAACTTGAGCTGTGAATCTTAGCATCATGTCTCAAACGCACAAAGCTGGTTATGATCAGAAACCTGTCCATATTTCTTTCTAGTGCATGGTGCTTTATCTGCCCCTTTAACTACCAGTTACAGAAAAAAAGGCTTAGGAGACCAAGTTGTTTTACCTACATTTAAACCCTTTGAAAGCCTGTAAAGCACTTAGCACTGGCTGAGAGATATCATGCAGAAACCTAGTACTCATCTGTAGAAATCATGTCTTTAAAAGCTGTTAAATTCTTCATTCTGCAACACATTTTGTTTATAAGTGTGGCAGAGCAAAGCATCAAAGAGCTTCTAAAAACTGTTTTACCTTTTGCTGCTGTTCTTTGTTGTTTGGCATTGTCATTTCTTAGCCCCTAGTGCGAGACCTGATCATAACTGTGCTTGTGTGTCCTTAACAAACTTTTTGTTAAGCACCCTAAGTGCTGTTAAGATGGGGTCTTTCACTGCAGATATCCTTAAGTTTATCTTTTTCCTAATTTTTGATGAGTAATCTCCAAAACTAATAACACCCACAACACCTGCCCAAGAGATCTTCATTTCCACTGAATTATAAATAGGACCAGGTCGTTGGCAAAGTAGATGTATGTCTCAGAGAATCATTCTTTTATGGAATAGACTTCCTTTGGATATAAAGCAAAGTAGCTCCCTGACCCTCTTTAAACATAAGCTGGATGAATGGATGGACAGTTGTAAATACACCCTTGGTCTGGCCCCTCAAGTCCTCATTGAAAGAAGTCATAACTGGGTATAAATTAATCATGACAATAGGAACCTACGATTTGGAGTATTGTGGTCCTCTGCACCTACAGTCTGGTATTGACCTATGAACCCATGTTGGAACTCCAGGAACTACAAATAAATATTAATCCAAAGTAGGGTAAGCTGTCTGTAAAAATAAAACTACAAACCTTAGATTTGAATTTTAACAGTGGAACCTGGGTGCTGAATGATAGCTATGAGTAGCGTTCACTTGAAATGTAGTGAATATGTTAATTCATTTTAAGTTTGAAAACAAGTCAAGATGAATCCAAGTACTAGTAGAGCCAAAGAATGAGTCATAAAGTATCAGGCAATGAGGCAGGGTACTAGGGAGCATGACAGGCAATGGAGACTTGCACTGTTGCACCATAAGCTTACAAAACTTTCATTTCTTGGTAGATATGCACCATTTAATCACATCATATACATAAAAAGTTCTTTTTAAGTGCATTTTCAGTGACCCAAAACTATTTATTCTCAGAATAACTTGGGTACATTAACAACTCATGACATTTGAATTTATGTATACCATTACATCAGATCCATGCATTACTAATGGTAACAGGAATTCTGAGCATCATAAGTAAACAATTAAGAGATGCCCGAGGAGATTAAGTTCAATCATGTGACTTGGCAGCGATCATTGAAGGAGGCAGCACCGTATTAGTCCCACAAAAGTCACTGTTAGTAGTCAAAAAAATTGCAATCAGCCAGTCAGTAACGGGAAATCCTCCAAAACCATGGATGTTCTTCGTGTTTCATTGTTGCAGTCATCACACTTGGGTTATCCTGCCAGGGGTAGCCCTCAGTCGGCCCGAATACCAGAGGCTTAGTATTTCTGCGTCAGTTGCTGTCGCTACAGGACTGACATCAGGTCGTCAGTGGTATAAAATCAGGCAGCCGATGCCATTACATCAGTGTTTCTTGCCGAGGAGCCTGAAGCAGAAGCAGTTCACATGAGTGCCGGTAGGCCGCTACGAGAGTTTTTCGTGTCCGAAATCGAAGTTGAAGTCTTCTAAAGCTAAGTACCCCATTGGGGATCCTTTTTTCTTGCTCTAATCGATGTCAGAAAAAGTTAACAATTGTCTCGCCTGCGGAAAGCAAATATCATACAGAGATTTCCATTCTTACTGCATCACTTGTTTAGGCCCAGACCATGATGTTCCTTGCTGTCGGTTTTGTGCTTTGTTCAACGCCCGAACTATAAGTCGTCGGGCCCTTATTGTTGCTAAATACTTTCGCTCTCGATCTCCGTATTCCGAAATGCTTCAGCAAGCCATCCGACTACCAATCTTCCAAAAAAAGTAAGGATAAAGACAGAGGCAGTCAGCACAGGTCCAAAACTGCCAACGACGCTTCTGTTAAGCTAGTTGCCAGTTCACCGGTACTCAGTGAGGCGTTTTCGCAGCCTCTGATGCCCATTTCGATGGATTTGCAGGCCACTACTGAGACCCTTATGGAGTCTGGTATGCCACGAGTCTCTTCTTTGATTACGGAACCTGTGGATGTCTCTACCTTGGATGGGTCCGGAGCCGCTGTGGAGGCACCGGCTTCTGAGTAAGATATTCTTTGTCATTCACTGTTGCAGTCATCACACTTGGGTTATCTGCCTGCAGGTAGACCTCAGTCAGCCCGAATACCAGAGTCTTGGGATTTTTGCTTCAGATGCCGTCGCCTCTTCCATAACGTTAGGTCGTCAGGGGTATAAAACATGCAGCCAACGCCATTACATCACCTTTTCTTGCGGCTTGGGAGCCCGATGCAGAAGCAGTTTGCAAATGCCGGTCAGCCGCAACCTGAAATTTTCATTTTTCGAGTTTCAAACCTGAAGTCTTCTAAAGCTAAGTACCCTGTTGGGGATCCTTTTTTCTTGCTCTAACCGATGTCAGAAAAAGTTAACAATTGTCTTGCCTGTGGAAAGCAAATACCTCACAGAGATTTTCATTCTTACTGCATCACCTGTTTAGGCCCAGACCACGACGTCCCTCATTGTCGGTTTTGTGCCTTGTTCAACGTCCGAACTGTTCGTCATCGGGCTATTTTTGTCATTAAATTGTTTCGCTCTCGTTCTCCGTATTCCAAAATGGCTTCAATAAGCCATCCGACTACCGATCTTCCAAAAAAAATGCAAGGATAAAGACAGAGACAGATTGCATAGGTCCAAACCTGCCGACAGTGCTTCCGTTAAGCTAGTCGCCAGTCCGCCGGTACTCAGTGAGGCGCTTTTGCAGACCCTGTTACCCACTTCTACAGATTCTCAGGCCTCGACCCATTCAGAGTCTGTTATGCCGTGAGATGCTTCTTCGACTATGGAACCTGCGGATGTCTCTACCTCGGATGGGTCCTGAGCCGCTGTGCAGGCACTGGCTTCTGAGGGTGTATTCAGACCTTCCGATGTTCAGCTACTTCATTAATGACTAAAACTACCAAATGTCTCAGGCCCAGAGTTCGCACTATGCCTAGGAAACCAACGACCAAAGCGCATTCTCAAGTTCCCATGCCACAGAAACAAATGCTTAGAATGGCTGAAGACCTTATTACTTTAATTAGGGGAAGCCAGCCTTCCCCCTCTAAAAGACAAAGAATTGATTTTCCTTCTAATTCTACAGACCATGAGTCTAATGACTCTGACCCATGTGATTACCAGGACATACCTTATCTACCTATGAGGATTCAGATGCAGAGGAATCCATTCCTTCTGCCTCCCCCCCCAGAGGACTTTTCTTTCAGTGAAACCTTGCATACCCTAAGAGAGCATTTCTGCTGGGGATGCCAGGACTACCCAAAGTCCAAAAACAGACTGAGGGAATTTTTAGACTTGCCTCATCATAGGCCTCTAGCTATACCCCCTGTCCTGGATATTGTAGATGATGTCTTCATGGAATCCAGTCGTACCCCTGATACCTTACCACCAGTTCCTAGAAAGCCTGACTGGTACTACAGATTACCGGACTCTCACAAATTTCTCTTTACAAATTCCACTACGGATCCAGAGACCATTTCCCATGGACCTAAAGGTATTAAGGCTACTACAGCCAAAAACCCTACCCCTTCAGCCAGGGATTCTAGGGCTCTAGACAGATGGGTAAGAAGGTATATACCTCTGCAACTCTTGCCATCAGGGCTTTAAATTGCCAGTTTCACATGTTGAAGTACCAGCAGCATATTATGGAACTAATTAAACAAAAAATGTTGTTGATTCCTGATTGTGTAGAAAATAAAGACTTACAAGAGTTAATGCATTCTGCAAACCAAGTTGGTAAACATACTTTGCAGTGTGGTTTTGATGCCTTAGAAGCATCTTGCAGGGCTGCTGTCACTGGATCTGTTCTGAGAAGGCATGCTTGGCTGAAGGAACAAATCTTGCCAGACCATGTCAAAGCAAAATTACTAGATGCTCCATTAAACCAAGAATGTTTGTTTGGCTCAAAAGCAGAAGTTCTTAAAAAGATGGAGGAAAAAGCTAAATCTATGCAAACTGTTAAATATTTCTTACAGGTACAGCCACCTAGATTCAGTAGGCATTGGCCTTCAAAAATCTGGTCCTTTCCAGTCCCTTCCAGACCTTCTCAGTCCAAACCCAGGGCCAACAGACCACAAAGACTACAGTCTCTGGGTATGCACAGATCTAAACAATGGAGTGCTCCCTCTTCAAAAACAGGGAGTGGTAAGCCACCCCCTTATGGAAAAGGTTCACAATGACTTGTCCTTCATCCTTCCCAGCCATGCCCACGTACTTGCACCCCTAGGAGGAAAACTCGCCCTGCATGCAAAAAAACTGGGCGTATATTACCCAGAACCGATGGGTCTTAAACATTGTATCCCAGGGATACAGATTCTACTTCCACTCACTGCCATCCCCAGGCAGATTGCCAGACCTTCCTCCAAACCAGTAGGCAGAGGCCCAAAAGCAAGTACTTTCTTTTCTCGGTATCAGGGCTTTTCAACCTGTTTCAACAGAGCAAAGGGGACAGAGTTTCTACTCCAGACTGTTCCTGGAGTCCAGAAAAGAGAACTCTTGGCACCCTATTCTGGATCTGTCAACTCTCAATACCTTCCTTGTGGTACCAAAATTCAAAATGCTTACTCTCTAGCAGCTGCTTCCTCTGCTAGCCAAGGACTCCTGGCTAATCACCCTAGACTTAAAAGAAGCTTATCTGCACCTCCCCATAAGGGAATATTGCAGGAAATATGTACGTTTCAGGGCAGGCTCTATGCACTATCAGTTCTCTGCACTTTTCTTTGGCTTATCTACTGCACCCAGGGTATTCACAAAGTGCCTGGCTCCAGCCATTGCATACTGCAGGCGGAGAAATATTCAAATTTACCCATACTTGAACAATTGCCTGATTCAGGCAGACAGTCAGGAATTCAGAAAATCCAACGAACAAGGCACACAATGGTTAAATAAATAAACCAAGCCGGAATCCCCCTCGAAACAGCAGCTTTAATGGAGAACACACAAACAGCACTGAACTATCGTTTGCTGTTTGTGTGTTCTCCATTAAAGCTGCTGTTTCGAGGGGGATTCCGGCTTGGTTTATTTATTTAGACAGTCAGGAATTGCTACTTCAGCACCTGACATTTGTAAAGAGACTCCTAACTTCTCTGAGGTATAACATCAACGAAAATAAATCACATCTGGTACCCAGCCAAAAGATGGATTCCTAGGAGCAAGCTTGAACACAACTTCCCAGATGGCATTCCTCACTCCAGAAAAGCAGGTTTATTTGATAAATTACTTCAAAACTACTGGCCACCCAAAGCCAGCGATCTGCAAGAAAAATACTGCAAACCCTAGGGTTCATGGCCTTATGCATTCTTCTAATTCCATATGCAAGACTGCATATGAGGAAACTTCAATGGTACTTAAAATGTCTCTGGTGTCAACGTTCTCAGGACCTGGAAACAGTGATTCCTATCATTCCTTGTCTAAGGACAGAGTTCCTTTGGTGGGTAGAGGCTTGCAGCCACAACAAGGGACTCCCTTTCACAACCTCCCACTGCCCAAACCCTGACAACAGACGCATCAGACTATGCATGGGGGGCTCACATGCATTTAGGGCAAATGGAGCCCAGGACAAATTCACCTGCATATCAATCAAAAAGAAATGTTAGTTGTACAGAATGCACAGAGAAAATGCGGAGAAATATTCAAATTTACCCATACTTGAACGATTGCTTGATTCAAGCTGACAGTCAGGAATTGCTACTTCAGCACATGATGTTGTAAAGAGACTCCTAACTTCTCTGGGGTATACCATCAACGAAAAGAAATCACATCTGGTACCCAACCAAAAGATTGCATTCCTGGGGGCAAGCTTGAACACAACTTCCCAGATGGCATTCCTCACAACAGAAAAGCAGGTTTATTTGACAAATTACTTCAAACTACTGGCCACCCAAACCCAGCTATCTGCAAGAAAAATACTGCAAACCCTAGGGTTCATGGCCTCATGCATTCTACTAATTCCATGTGCAAGACTGCATATGAGGAAACTTCAATGGTACTTAAAAAGTCTCTGGTGTCAACATTCTCAGGACCTGGAAACAGTGATTCCTATCATTCCTTGCCTAAGGACAGAGTTCCTTTGGTGGGCAGAGTATTGCAACCACAACAAGGGGCTCCTTTCACAACCCCCCACCGCCCAGACCCTGACAACAGATGCATCAGGCTATGCATGGGGGGCTCACATGGCAGGCAAATGCATTCAATACAAATGGAGCCAGGACAAATTCACCTGCATATCAATCAGAAATAAATGTTAGCTGTACAGAATGCACTGACAGCCTTCAAATACCTTATCCTGCCAGTACAACTCTTGATAAAGACAGACAAAAAACACAGCTATGTGGTACATAAACAAGCTGGGGGAACTCACTCCTACCCTCTCTGCAGGTTAGCCATGGCACTGTGGAACAGAACCTTGAGCAGTCAAGTGCATCTGCAAGCTCAGTTTCTGCCAGGCAAACAAAATTCACTGGCAGACGACTTAAGCAGAAATCTAATGGACCCACACGAGTGGAAACTGGAACCCAACTCATTCAAATGTCTAATACACAGGAGGAGAACACCAGAGGTGGACCTCTTTGCTTCCCCCCCAAAACCATCAACTGAGCAAATGTTGTACCAGAAATCCCCACAGCCAAGCATGGAAAGTGGATGCCCTATCCTTTTTCAATCTATGCCTTTCCTCCTCTGCCCCTCCTTTCCAAAGTACTACTCAAGATCAAACAGGACGGCCAAGGACAATCCTTATTGCACCAGACTGGCCACGCCAGCACTGGTACCCACTCATGCAGTCTGACAGTAGTGCCACCCTGGCACCTACATCAGACCCCCAATCTGCTGCCCCTGCAGAAGGGACAGATTTTGTATCCTCAGCTGCAAACCCTGAACCTGGCAGCCTTGCTTATTCTCTGAATGCATCATCAGCAACCCTCAGCAAACAGGTGCTGGATGTTATCCTTGAGGCCAGGAGGCCTAGTACTAGGAAATCCTATTCAGGAAAGTGGAAAAGATACTGTTCTTGGAGCCACCCTCAAGGAAAGGACACAGCCATGCCCACCTTACCTCAAATCCTAGATTATCTAACAGAGCTGCTCCACAAAGGCCTATCCTTTTCATCAATTAAGATTCATGCCTCTGCCATCTCAGCTTATTACAATACTGAGCCACCCCTCTTCTCTCACCCTTTGATCAAATAGTTCCTGAGAGGATCTAACAATTTAAGGCCCCCAAGGAGAGCTCCCACTCCTGCCTAGGACCTTAACTTTGTACCAGAGAAGCTCACGCTCCCCCCTTTTGAGCCTGCTGCTACAGCAGAGTTAAAATTCCTCTCTTGGAAAACAGCCTTGCTTCTAGCTATCACTTCAGCAAGAAAAGTGTCTGAGTTACAGGCCCTTATGCCTGTGGAACCCTTCATTACCTTCCATGCGGACAGGGTTTCCCTCAGGGCTAACCCATCATTTATGCCCAAGGTGGTATCCAGTGTGCCTTTAAACCAGTCCATCCATTTGCCAACCTTTATTCCTAATCCTCAGAATAAAGGGGAAAGGATCCTGCACTCCTTGGACGTGCACAGACAGCTCAGATTCTGCCTTGACTGGACTAAACCTTTCAGAAAATCTGACCAGCTGCTAGTCAGCTTTGCTACAGGGGCAGAGGGCAAGGCCATTTCAAAGCAAACCATTTCTAAATGGATAGCACACTGCGTCTATTTCTTCTACAAACACCATGGAAAACCTACCCTACAGGGGATCAAACCTCATTCCACTATCGCTACCTCAATCTCTACAGCATTTCTCAGGGGAGTCCCTACCAGGGACATCCTGAAAGCTGCAACCTGGAGTTCTGTACTCACCTTTACCAAGCATTACCACTTACCTATCTTTTCGAAATCCAGAGCTGGATTTGCCACAGCAGTCTTACAAGGGCTGCTAGCCAGCCCTAATACTTATTGACTGCCTCCACTCTTCCTCAGCTTTGGGAATCAACCCAAGTGTGATGACTGCAACATTGAGACACGAAGAACATAGTATAGTTGTGTACACTTAACATAAATGTAGATGTTCGAGTGTATTCGCTGTTGCAGTCCTAGTTACCCTCCCTCCAGCCCCCTGTCTTTTCTGTACCATCTACCTATCCTCTTTTTTGGCTATAACTTATGGAAATGCTATTTACTTTGTACTGGAGGTGTTCCACACCAAGTGATTGCTTCCTATTTTGGGGGCTGCTGACATCTTGGGCAAGAAAAACTGATGTAATGGCATCGGCTGCATGTTTTATACCCTTGACGTCATGGAAGAGCCGACAGCATCCGACGCAGACATCCCAAGACTCGGTATTCTGGCCGACTGAGGGATACCTGCAGGCAGATAAGCCCAAGTGTGATGACTGCAACAGTGAGTACACTCGAGCATCTACATTTATTGTAAGTGTACACAGCTGTACTTTCTTCGCATTAACGATATTCGACACAAACCGACGACTTCTTTCGCATCTTCAGTTCTGTCTAAAACTACCAAGTTTCTAAGGCCAAGAGTACGAGCTATGCCTAAAAAAATGACCATCCAATCTTAAAGCACCTGCTTCCTTGCCGCAGTCTCAAATGCTTAAAATGGCAGAAGACCTGATCATGCTGATTAGGGGAAGCCAGCCTTCCCCTGCTGAGAGAAAAAGAGAGCTGTCCCCAGCATCTTTAACTGATCAAGAGTCCGACGACTCTGAGGTTTCTGAATATGAAAACTTGCCTTTATCTGCTTATAAGGATTCAGCTGCAGAGGAATCCGTTCCCTCTGCTTCCCCTCCAGAGGATTTTTCTTTTGGTGAAAACCTACATGCTTTAAGGGAGCATTTCCACTGGGAATGCCAGGATTATCCTCAGTCCAAAAAGAGACTTAGAGAATTTTTAGATTTGCCACAGCACAGACCTTTAGCTATCCCTCCAGTTCTGGATGATGTCTTTATGGAATCCAGTCTAGCCCTGATACTTTACCCCCTGCTCCTAGAAAACCAAACAGGTACTACAGAGTCCCTGACTCTCACAAATTTCTTTTCAAAAATCCTACTGCTGACCCAGAGGTCATTTCCCAAGGGCCTAAAGGTATAAAAGCAACTACAGCTAAGAATCACACCCCTTCGGACAGGGATTCCCGAGGTTTAGACAGTTGGGGTAAAAAAGTTTACACCTCTGCAACTCTCACCATTAGGGCATTGAATTGCCAGTTTCACATGCTGAAATACCAGCAACATATTATGGAACTTATTAAGCAAATATTATCTACCCTTCCAGACTGTGCAGAAAATAAAGAATTACAGGAGCTTATGCATTCTGCAAGCCAAGTCAGCAGGCATACCTTGAAGTGTGGGTTTGATGCACTAGAATCATCTTACAGGGCAGCAGTCACTGGTTCTGTACTGAGAAGGCATGCTTGGCTTAAGGAACAGACCTTGCCAGACCATGTCAAATCAAAATTACTAGATGCTCCTTTGAATAAGGACAATTTGTTTGGCACCAAAGCAGAAGAGGTTCTAAAAAGATGGAAGAAAAAGCTAAGTCTATGCAGACAGTCAAAGATTTTTTGCATGTGCAGCTTCCAAGATTCAGTAGGCATTGCCCCTCGAAACATTGGTCCTTTCCAGCCTCTTCAAGGCCATCTCAAACTAGACCCAGGGAAAACAGACCCCCCTCCCAGATTACAGTCTCAGGGTATGCAGAGATCTAAGCAGTGGAGTACCTCCACTTCATAAACAGGGAGTGCTAAGACCCCCCCTTAAGGAAAGAATTCACAATGACTTCTCAACTCCACTCCTCACCTCTGCCCAGTTGCTCATGCCCCTAGGAGGAAAACTTGCCCACCATGCAAAAAACTGGACCTCCATCACCAAAGACTGATGGGTCCTCAACATTGTATCCCAGGGATACAAATTTTACTTCCACACACTGCCAACCCCAAAAGGGTTCCCAGACCTTCCTCCAAACCAGTGGGCAGAGGCACAAAACCAAGTTCAATCCCTGCTCTCCATAAGGGCAATTCAACCTGTTCCTGCAGAATAAAACAGGTCAAGGGTTTTATTCCACTTTTCCTGGTACCCAGAAAAGAGCGCACTTGGTGCCCAATCCTACAGCTTTCCATTCTAAACACCTTCCTGGTGGTACCAAAATTCAAAATGCTCACCCTTCAGCAGCTTCTTCCTGTGCTGTCCAAAGATGCCTGGTTAGCCACCCTAGACCTAAAAGAAGCACATCCCAATCAGGGAATCATGCAGGAAATATCTACGTTTCAGGGCAGGATCTATGCATTATCAGTTCTCTGCACTTCCTTTTGGCTTATCCACTGCTCCCAGAGTCTTCACAAAATGCCTGGCTCCAGCCATTGCCTATTGCAGACAGAGAAACATTCAAATATACCCTTACTTGGACGATTGCCTGATTGAGGCAGACAGTCTGGAAAACCTATTGCGGCACCTGACATTTGTATAGAACCTTCTAATGTCACTGGGGTACACCGTCAACGAAAAGAAATCAAAACTAGCCTCCAGTTTAAAGATTGTATTCCTGGGAGCAAGCTTGGACACAGCATCCCAGATGGCATTCCTTACTCCAGACAAACAAGCCTATCTAACAGTTTACTTCGCTCAAATGGCCACCAGAACTCAACTATCCGCAAGGAAAATCCTGCAGGCTCTAGGGTTCATGGCCTCTTGCATTCTACTAATTCCAAATTCAGACAACATATGAGGAAACTACAATGGTACTTAAAAAGTCTTTGGTGTCAACATTCTCAGGACCTGGAAAGCATCATACCTTGTCTAAGGACAGAGTTTCTTTGGTGGGCAGCAGCATGCAACCACAACAAGGCACTTCCCATTACACAACCCCATGCCGCCCAGACCCTAACCACAGATGCATCAGACTATGCTTGGGGGTCACAGCTAGACAACATCTGCATTCAGGGCCACTGGAGCCCAAGTCAAATTCATCTGCACATTAACCAAAAGAGATACTAGCTGTTCAGCACACTCTGACAGCTTTCAGATCCCTAATCTCACCAGGACCCCTCCTAATAAAAACAGACAACACCACGGTTATGTGGTACATCAACAAGCAGAGAAAACCTACTCTTACCCTCTCTGCAGGCTAGCCATGACCCTGTGGAACACGGCCTTGGACATGCATATTCCATCTTGAATCTCAAGACGACTTAAGCAGAAATCTCCTAGACCCACACGAGTGACAGTTAGACCCCAGCACTTTCAACCTTCTAACCCAGAAATGGGGGACCCCAGAGGTGGACCTTTTTGCCTCCCCCTGCAATCACCAGATCAGCAAATTCTGCACCAGGACACCTCACAGCAGGGCCTGGAAAGTGGATTCCCTATCCTTCCAGTGGGTATACCTTTTAATCTATACTTTTCTCCCTCTGCCTCTTCTTTCAATAATATTACTCGAGATAAGACAGGACAGACCAAGGACAATCCTGATTCCCCCAGACTGGCCACGGCAGCACTGGTACCCACTTCTGCGCAGCCTGTCACCGATGGCACCTATCCCAGATCTCAGCCCTCCTCACTCAGCAGGAGGGAAAGATCTTGCATCCCCAACTGCAAATCCTGAACCTTGCAGCCTGGCTTATTCCTTGAATTCTCCCCCTGTGACCAGCCTAAGCAAGCAGGTGCTGGACGTCATTTTTGAAGCCAGAAGACCCAGTACAAGGAAATCCTATGCTGATAAGTGGAAAAACTATTGTTCCTGGATCCAGTCTAAAGAAGCGGACACAACACTGCCCTCCTTACCTCTAATCCTGGATTACCTAGCAGATCTACTCCACAGAGGCCTGTCCTTCTCTTCCATTAAGATCCATGCCTCTGCCATCTCTGCTCATTACAACACTGAACCACCTCTCTTCTCTCACGCTCTCATCAAACAGTTCCTGAGAGGGGCCAACAACTTAAGACCACCAAGGAGAGCCCCCACCCCTGCTTGGGATCTTAACTTTGTTGTGGAAAAGCTCATGCCCTCCCCCACTTTGAGCCTGCCACGTCAGCAGAGTTAAAATTCCTTTCTTGGAAAACAGCCTTGCTTCTGGCCATCGCTTCAGCTAGAAGAGTGTCTGAGTTGCAAGCACTTATGGCTGTGGAACCCTTCATTATTTTTCATGCTGACAGGGTCTCCCTCAGGACTAACCCTATTTTTATGTCTAAAGTAGTGTCCAGTGTAGCTCTCAACCAAGCTGACCATTTGCCAACCTTCTTTCCTAATCCTCAAAATAAAGGGGAAAGGATCCTGCACTCTTTAGACGTGCATAGACAGCTCAGATTCTACCTTGATAGGACTAAGCCCTTCAGGAAATCTGACCAGTTACTAGTTAGTTTTGCACCAGGGCAGAGGGCAAGGCCATATTTAAACAAACCATTTCCAAATGGATAGCAGACTTTATCCATTTCTGTTACAAACGCCATGGGAAACCAACCCCTTAGGGGGTCAGAACGCATTTCACTAAGGCAAATTCTACCTCTACAGCATTTCTTAGGAGTGTCCCTACCAGGGACATTCTGGAAGCTGCTACCTGGAGTTCTGTTCACACCTTCCCCAAGCATTACCACCTGCCTATCTTTTCCAAATCCAGGGCGGCATACTAGCCAGCCCCAACTCTTCTTGACTGCCTCCACCCCATCTTCAGCTTTGGGAATCAACCCAAGTGTGATGACTGCAACAGTGAAACACGAAGAACATAGTACAGTTGTGTACACTTACCATAAATGTAGATGTTCGAGTGTATTCACTACTGCAGTACTGGATGTTCTTCGTGTTTCACTGTTGCAGTCATCACACTTGGGTTATCTGCCTGCAGGTAGCCCTCAGTCGGCCCAAATACCAGAGACTTAGTATTTCTGCGTCAGTTGCTGTCGCTCCAGGACTGATGTCAGATCATCAGGGGTATAAAAACAGGCAGCAGACACCATTACATCAGTCTTTCTTGCTGAGGAGCCCGAAGCAGAAGCAGTTCACATGACTGCCGGTCAGCTGCTACCTGAGTTTTCGTTTCCGAATTGAATCTTCCTGAAGTCTTCTAAAGCCAAGTACCCCGTTGGGGATGCATTTTTCTTACTCTAACCGATGTCAGAAAAAGTTAACAATTGTCTAGCCTGTGGAAAGCAAGTACCACAGTGAGATTTCCATTCTTACTGCATCACCTGTTTAGGCCCAGACCACGACGTTCCTCGCTGTCAGTTTTGTGCTTTGTTCAACACCCAAACTATTCATCGTTGGGCCCTTGTTGTCACTAAATATGTTTGCTCTCGATCTCTGTATTCCGAAATGGCTTCAGTAAGCCATCCAACTACCGATCTTCCAAAAAAACGTAAGGATAAAGACAGAGACTGACCGCACAGGTCCAAAACTGCCGATGATGCTTCCATTAAGCTAGTCGCCAGTTCGCCAGTACCCAGTGAGGCGCTTTCAAAAACCCCTGATGCCCACTTCGATGGATTCGCAGGTGGCTACGGAGACCCGTTCGGAGTCCGGTATGCCGCAAGACTCTTCTTTGACTATGGAACCTGCAAATCTCTCTACCTTGGATGGGTCCAGAGCCGCTGAGCAGGCACCAGCGTCTGAGGAAGTTCTTCACATTACCGATACTCGACGCAAACCTACGACTTCTTTCGCGTCTTCAGTTTTGTCTAAAACTACCGAGTTTCTAAGGCCAAGAGTACGAACTACGCCTAAAAAAACGACGACCCAATCTCAAGCACCTGCTTCCTTGCCACAATCTCAAATGCTTAAAATGGCAGAAGACCTGATCATGCTGATTAGGGGAACCCAGACTTCCCCTGCTAAGAAAAAAAGGGACTTGTCCCCAGCAGCTTTACCTGACCAAGAGTCCAACGACTCTTAACGTTTCTGAATATGAAGACATGCCTTTATCTGCTTATGAGGATTCAGATGCAGAGGAATCTATTCCCTCTGCTTCCCCTCGAGAGGATTTTTCTTTTGGTGAAACCCTTCATACTGTAAGAGAGCATTCCCAATGGGAATGGCAGGATCATCCTCAGTCCAAAAAGAGACTCGGAGAATTTTTAGATTTGCCACAACATAGACCCTTAGCTATCCCTCCTGTTCTGGATGTTGTGGATGATGTCTTTATGGAATTCAGTCCGACTCCTGATACTTTACCCCCTGCTCCAAGGAAACCAGACGTACTACAGAGTCCCTGACTCTCACAAATTTCTTTTCAAAAATCCTACTACTGACCCAGAGGTCATTTCCCAAGGGCCTGAAGGAATAAAAGCAACTACAGCTAAGAATCCCACCCCTTCGGACAGGGATTCCCAAGCTTTAGACAGATGGGGTAAAAAAGTATGCACCTCTACAACTCTAGCCCATCAGGGCATTGAATTGCCAGTTTCACATGCTGAAATACCAGCAACATATTATGGAACTTATTAAGCAAAAATTATCTACCTTTACAGACTGTGCAGAAAATAAAGAATTACAGAAGCTTATGCATTCTGCAGGTCAAGTCAGCAAACATACCTTGCAATGTGGTTTTGACACCCTAGAAGCATCTTGCAGGGCAGCAGTCAATGGTTCTGTACTGAGAAGGCATGCTTGGCTTAAGGAACAGACTTTGCCAGACCATGTCAAATCAAAATTACTAGATGCCCCTTTGAATAAAGAGTTTGTTTGGCACCAAAGCAGAAGAGGTTCGGAGGAAGAAAAAGTTAAGGCTGTGCAGACAGTCAAAAGATTTTTTTGCAGGTGCAGCCTCCAAGATTTAGTAGGCATTGCCCCTGAAAACGTTGGTCCTTTCCAGCCCCCTCAAGGCCATCTCAAACTAGACCCAGGGGAAACAGACCCCCCCCCCCCAGATTATAGTCTCAGGGTATGCAGAGATCTAAGCAATGGAGTACCTCCACTTCTAAAACAAGGAGTGCTAAGCCACCCCCTTACAGAAAGAATTCACAATGACTTTTCAACCCCACTCCTCACCTCTGCACAATTGCTCGTGCCCCTAGGAGGAAAACTTGCCCACCATGCAAAAAACTGGACCTCCATCACCAAAGACCTATGGGTGCTCAACATTGTATCCCAGGGATACAGATTTTACTTCCACACACTGCCAATCCCGAAAGGGTTCCCAGACCTTCCTCCAAACCAGTGGGCAGAGGCACAAAACCAAGTTCAATCCCAGCTCTCCATAAGGGCAATTCAGCCTGTTCCTGCAGAACAGAGATAGGTGAAGGGTTTTATTCCAGACTTTTCCTGGTACCCAGAAAAGAGGGCACTTGGCACCCAATCCTAGATCTTTCCATTCTAAACACCTTCCTGGTGGTACCAGAATTCAAAATGCTCACCCTTCAGCAGCTTTTTCCTGTGCTGTCCAAAGAGACCTGGCTAGTCACCCTAGACCTAAAAGAAGCCTATTTGCACATCCCTATCAGGGAATCAAGTAGGAAATATCTACGTTTCAGGGCAGGATCTATGCATTATCAGTTCTCTGCAATTCCCTTTGGCTTATCCACTGCTCCCAGAGTCTTCACAAAATGCTTGGCTCCAGCCATTGTCTATTGCAGAAAGAGAAGCATTTAAATATACCCTTACTTGGGACGATTGCCTGATTCAGGCAGACAGGAAAAGCTGATGCAGCACCTGATATTTGTAAAGAACCTTCTAACCTCTCTGCGGTACACTATCAACGAAAAGAAATCAAAACTGGTACACAGTCAAAAGATTGTATTCCTGGGGGCAAGCATGGACACAGCCTCCCAGATGGCATTTCTTACTCCAAAAGCACAAGCCTATCTAACAGGCTACTTCACTCAAATGGCCACCAGAACCCAGCTATTCTCAAGAAAAATCCTGCAGGCTCTAGGTTTCATGGCCTCTTGCATTCTACTAATTCCATATGCCAGACTGCATATGAGGAAACTTCAGTAGTACTTAAAAAGTCTTTGGTGCCAACATTCTCAGGACCTGGAAACCACCATACCTATCATACCTTATCTAAGGACAGAGTTTCTTTGGTGGGCAGCAGCATGCAACCACAAAGGGCTTCCCTTTACACAACCCCACGCCACCCAGACCCTAACCACAGCCACATCAGACTATGCTTGGGGGGCACATCTGGGAGACAACTGCATTCAGGGCCACTGGAGCCCAAGTCAAATTCATCTGCATATCAACCAAAAAGAGATGCTAGCTGTTCAGCATGCTCTGACAGCTTTCAGATCCTTTCTGTCACCTCGACCCCTGCTAATAAAAACAGACAACACCACAGTTATGTGGTACATCAACAAGCAGGGGGGAACCCACTCTTACCCACTCCGCAGGCTAGCCATAACACTGTGGAACACGGCATTGGACATGCATATCCCATCTGCAAGCTCAATTCCTGCCAGGCAAACAAAACTCTCTGGCAGATGACTTAAGCAGAAATCTCCTAGATCCACGAGTGGCAATTAAATCCCAGCACTCTCAGCCTGTTAACCCAGAAATGAGGGATACCAGAGACGGACCTTTTTGCCTCCCCCTACAATCACCAGATCAACAAATTCTGCACCAGGACACCACACAACAGAGCTTGGAAAGTGGATGCCCTGTCCTTCCAGTGGGTAAACCTCTCCATTTATGCCTTTCCCCCTCTGCTTCTTCTTTCAAAAATACTACTCAAGATTAGACAGGGCAGACCAAGGGCAATCCTGATTGCTCCAGACTGGCCAAGCCAGCATTGGTAACCACTACTGTGCAGCCTGTCTCCGGTGCCACCATGGCATCTACCTCAGATCTCAACCCTCCTCACTCAGCAGGAGGGAAAGATCCTGCATCCGCAACTGCAAACCCTGAACCTTGCAGCCTGGCTTATTCCTTGAATTCTCCCCCATTGACCAGCCTAAGCAAGCAGGTACTGGATGTCATTCTGGAAGCCAGAAGACCCAGTACAAGGAAATCCTATGCTGATTAGTGGAAAAGGTATTGTTTCTGGATTCAATATAAAGGAGCAGACACTGCTCTGCCCACCTTATCTGTAATCCTGGATTACCTAGCAGATCTACTCCACAGAGGCCTTTCCTTCTCTTCCATTAAGATCCATGTCTCTGCCATCTCGGCTCATTACAACACTGAGCCACCTCTCTTCTCTCACCCTCTCATCAAACAGTTCCTGAGGGGCCAACAATTTAAGGCCACCAAGGAGAGCACCCACCCCGGCTTGGGTCCTTAACTTTGTACTGGAAAAGCTCACCCCCCCCCCCTTGAACCTGCAGCGTCAGCAGAGTTAAAATTCCTCTCTCGAAAAACAGCCTTGCTTCTGCCCATCACTTCAGCTAGAAGAGTGTCTGAGCTGCAAGCTCTTATGGCTGTGGAACCCTTCATTATTTTTCATGCTGACAGGGTCTTCCTCAGAACTAACCCTACTTTTATAGCTAAAGTGGTGTCCAGTGTAGCTCTCAACCAATCTATCCATTTGCCAGCCTTCTTTCCCAATCCTCAAATTAAAGGGGAAAGGATCCTGCACTCTTTAGATGTGCACAGACAGCTCAGATTCTACCTTGACAGGACTAAGCCCTTCAGAAAATCTGACCAGCTACTACTGAGCTTTGCACCTGGGCAGAGGGCAAGGCCATATTTAAACAAACTATTTCCAAATGGATAGCACACTGTATCCATTTCTTTTACAAACACCATGAGAAACCAACCCCTCTGGGGGTCAGAACACATTCCACCAGGGCAACCTCTACCTCTACAGCATTCCTCAGGGGAGTCCCTACCAGGATCATTCTGAAAGCTGCTACCTGGAGTTCTGTTCATACCTTCACCAAGCATTACCACCTGCCTATCTTTTCCAAATCCAGGGCAGGTTTTGCTACAGCAGTCCTGCAGGGCATACTAGCCAGCCCCATCTCCTCTTAACTGCCTCCACCCATTCTTCAGCTTTGGGAATCAACCCAAGTATGATGACTGCAACCGTGAAACACTAAGAACATAGTACAGTTGTGTACACTTACCATAAATGTAGATGTTTGAGTGTATTCACTGTTGCAGTCCTGGTTTTCCACCCTCCACCCCCCTTGTCTGTCTCTCTCTCTCTTTCTCTCTCTCTCTCCCTCACTCCTTAAAAGGATTTTTGGTATTTACTTTCCAAGACGTTGTCGCGTTCGATTCTCAGCTAGAGCATCTTCTGTGTGGAGGCATGCATGAATGGGTGTGCCTTCGTTGAAGGTTGTGCGTCAGGGCTGGTAACTTGGCATGTAAAAATCCACTACCAAACATTAGCGGACTGGAGTTCCGCTGTGGCAATCCCTAAGTGGGATAAGCCGAAAGACACAACAACAACTTTCTACTGGTGGTGTTCTTCCACCATAACCTAGCTCCCTATTTGGGGGCTCCTGACATATGGGGCAAGAAAAACTGATGTAATGACGTAGGCTGCCTGATTTTATACTACTGACGACCTTAGAGGCAGCAACTGACGCAGAAATACTAAGCCTCTGGTATTCGGGCCAACTGAGGGCTACCCCTGTCAGGATAACCCAAGTGCGATGACTGCAACAGTGAATACACTCGAACATCTACATTTTTGGTAATTGTACACAACTGTACTTTGCACAACAGATCCGGGGATACCTTTTGGCACCAAAACAATTCACCCTGTAGAAGGCAGGCAGCCAGTGTACTGCAGTTTCATTGCTTCTCTGCGTAGACATAGAAAATCACTCAGAGGCCATTAGAGGAGATGGAGACAGTCCAGTTCAGACTGCATGAATTAATCAAGCAAATATGCAATAGTTACTTCAAAACAAAACTAAGTTGTACAGAAAGTAAAGCTATGAAAAGTGTAGCAAAACGGTAAAAAAAGCTAACCCTAGCAGGCCTTTGTAGTAGTTACAAAGAGGAGCTCCTCTTTGCATAGATGATTAAAGACAATTGTGGCTGACTTACCCTTTTCCTGGCTGTTTTATTACTTATAATCATTACAGCTCTTCATACAAAATCTAGTCAGCCTCAAGTATTTCTGTATAATGGGTGTTTCCTAGTAGATTCTGCTGTTTAAATATTGTGATAATTGACACATACAGGTTTCTGTCCTTCCTGTGCACAACAACTTGGTCTGCTACACTGTTCTCTGAAGCAGATAATTTACTTTTAAATTATAGATGTTCCTACCAAACAAAATATGGTTAAATGGTATTTTATTAGCAAAAAGTGAGGTACCTTGTTATTTTTTCAGAGTTTTAAGGCCTTTTTTACCTGGTAATCATAACATACCAGTGCAGGTGGTGTTTTTACTCTGATTCAGCTGTAGTGATGAGTTGATCCTTGTCACAATGACTTCTGCCAAAGAAGATGGCAAAATTGTACAAGTTCTTACCATAACAGTATCATCTTAAATGATAAGTCTTCTCTGCCTTACTGCGACACTCCATATTGAGCCCATTGATTTTTATTATGGCAGTTCTCTCACAGCTTTCCTAATATTTTGTACTGCATATTCTTGTAGAGCTGTACTACTATTGGAGTTCTGCTTGTCTTTTGAAATTTGCTGTACACTTAGTACAGTTTACACAGTTTGTCCGGGTGCTTATTCAAAAGATAATACAAGTGATGGCTATCAGTGGAGTAAGCAGCACTTCTTGCTCAGATATTTGCTGAAAAAACCAGAGTGACGCACAGTGCAGATTATGTATATACATATTTTGAGTGCCTGTTCCACCTACATCAGTGCCTGCTGTGGCGCAAGAGCTGCATTTATCATCGCAGGGAAGACTTCTGTCACCAAGAAGAGTCCAAACAGAAAACGGAATGCAATGTTGAGTAAATGCAACTGTTATGACTTACTGTTAAAATAACCCCTCAGAGAAGATCTGCTGTTGCAGTAATTACTTCACACAGTTGTACTTTATAAGACAGTGTGCTGTTATTCACAGTCATGCAATGTTAAATCAGAGTTGTGCTACAGAATTCCATAAGATAGATGCAGTAGTAGAGTGAAACGTTAAATGCTATGAAATACTTTGTCCATGTGGATTTCTGTAAAAAATTTTGTCAACATAACAAAACACTAAAGACAGAACTAGTTTGTGTCCATTTTTTGCTACAGAGTCCAGCATGTAACATGTCTTGTAGTGTTCAGAGTTTACAGAAGTATAATTAATTGAATTAGGTAACAGTTTGGATGAATTCTGTTTTTATTTTCTGTTACCAAACACAGATTAGTTGTGCAGAACATTGCCTCCAGAAGTACCTGAAGATGACACAACGAATATCGATGCGCTTTCAGGAATACCACATTCAGCAGAATGAAGCTGTGGCTGCCAAAGCTGGACTTCTTGGTCAGCCCCGATAAAGAAACAGCTTTAGATGGGGTTTACTTTGAACAACAGTGACTGCCACACTGGTGGAAGAAAAGTTGCTGAGGCTTACTGGTAGGACTGTGGGATCTGGACATCACAACAGAAAAACAGTGGCCATTGAAAGAACAGCAGCTTTACTGATAGAGACTTCACCAGACTGGTTATTTAGCTTATTCCAGCTGTACACTGAGGTAATTTTCAGAATCTTTCTGTGTATATCTAGCTGCTGGATTCAGCTTAACCGCTGATGCTCTCAGTACAGGAGAACAATCATTTCTAAGTCATGACTCTCTTGTGAGACCATGTCAGCTGTGGGTTAATTTGTCATGTTAATTGTGTGCAACTTGGACCTTTATTTATATTATTATTTTTAATTACCAAAAATAAAGACATTCTAGAGTGTTTGTATTTGTTACATGTGTAATTATTATATACATCCATAAAATGGTAAAAAAATAAAATACAGTATGTTCTGAGAGGCATATTTAGCTGTTTGTTTTTCAGTATGCAAAGAAGTGGCATTCTTGCCTTTCTGAAACTAAATACATGAATATTTTGTTTCAGTGATATGTACATTTTCACTGTAGAAGAACAAGGGAAAACGCAGTATTCTTATCTAACACTTGATGTAGAATGTGATGGCACATTTTGCTGTAAAACATTTGAAGTAATTCCAAAGGGTCTATAAATGAACAACTAACTTAGTGTACTGACTTCATTCCTTGAGTTTTAAATGTAGAATTACATAAGTTCATTCTGTGCACATACACACAAAAATGTAAATGCATATATGTAATTAAACAGTCAGTCAGACCTGTCAGCTGTTGTGTCTAACTTTATGTAGCACTTGTCTTTGCCCAGTGAATGAGCCATCTGTGATAGCCCCATTCAACTTTTTTTGTTAGTCATTTCTGGCTAAAGTCTAGCATCTAGTGTTATCTTGATGCGGAGTGTGAGTTTCTTATTTACTTTACTTATAGTTTAAGTACTGTAGCAAGATTTTGCTCATGGGACTTGGTAACCAGCTGTCAAGAAGGGAACCCTCACCTCTCAGATTATTTGTTTCTTCTTGTAACACCCTCGGTGCCTTGTGGCATAAATGTGAACACATTTTCCACTTAATCCTTCTACTACCACCATGTAGGCACTGTTAACACAAAGTATAGTCATTGAGTGGTGGAATGTGGGCATTTTCATAGTGGACATTCATACAAAGACACCTGTTTTTCTTTCCCATGTGCATCTAAAGATAATGCCATCATTTTTTTTTTCTGTGCGCTCACTAGGGCAAAAACACTTCACCATAGAGTAACATTGGGTACTCTGCAATTTTTGGCTTTTTCTCCCCTGATTTTTGGGGGATATTAGCAAGTCTGTATATCAAACCCCCTTGAGGTGGAAGAGCATACCTACAGTCATTTGATCCCGTCTGTCTAGCTTACGTTTCTGAATCTGCTTCCCTGCCTTCCAAGGTGAAATTGCTCGAACACTTTTTCCCATAGGAAATCATTACCAGTGCAATTTCTAATTGTGTGCCAGCAGTGACTCATTTCTTTAGAGATATTTCTCACTTAGAGTTGGTACAGTTGTGGAGTTGGTATTTATAAAGTTTTGTGGGTGTGGGGTGGTTTGTATTCCTGCAAAAAATACAGAAAAATACTTTTTCACTCTGGGGGATTTCAGGCTTTCTTTCATTCTTTTGGAATGTCGACTTTCAGGAAGTCAGCGTATCGTAGTAGAGCCCTCTGAATCCTGTGATCACTATTCAAGTAAAGGTTGTCATGATCATTGAACTGTCTGTAATTAAATGGGCCCCCCTCCCCCAAAAAAGACAGAATTGTGCACACAAACAGAAGTTGAAGATTTAACAACTCTGCACCAAATGAAACTCCGTGTTTTAAATACTCTTCCCCCAGTCATTGGACATGCAACAACAAACCTTATTGACTCAAAAGAAAAAAGGCATTTACAACATCCCTAAGTAACTTGAAATACCCTGATATTAGTCTGTGTTAAACAGAGAAATGAGAAAATACTGACTGTTGTTTGTTTTCACTAGTTGATGTTCTTCGTGTTTCACTGTTGCAGTCATTACATTTGGGTAATCTGCTGGCAGGTTGCCCTTAGTCAGCCTGAATAACAAAGTCTTGGGTCCTGCGTCGGTTGCTGTCTCTTCTTCCATGATGTCAGGTCGTCAGGGGTATAAAACATGCAGCCGACGCCATTTTAATCGGTCTTTCTTGCTGCGCGGTGCCAGAAGCAGAAGCAGTTCGCAAGTGCTTTTCGGCCAACTCCTGAAATTTTCATTTTCGAGTTTCAGAACCGAAGTCTTCAACCTAAAGCTAAGTACCCCGTTGGGGAAACTTTTTCTTGCTCCTTACCGATGTCAGTAAAAGTTAATAATTGTATTACTTGTAGGAAGCAAATACCTCATAAGGATTTTCATTTGTGCTGTATTCCTTGCCTAGGCCCTGACCATAACGTGCCTTGCTGTTGGTTTTGTGCTAAATTTAACCAACGCACTATTAAGCTTCGGTATATTTTTGCTTCTAAATATTTTGGCTCAAGATTTAATTATCCAGAAATGTTGTCTGTTAGCAATCCGACTACCGGAATTCACAAAAAACGTAAAGAAAAAGACGGAGACAGACCGGGGTCCAAAACCGACGACGAAGCTTCTCCTAAGCCAGTCGCCGGTACTCAGTGAGGCACTTTCGCAGCCCCAGATGCCCGCTACTTTTGATTTGCAGGCCTCTACCGAGACTCATTCGGAGTCCGGTATGCCGCGAGACACTTCAAGTATTGAACCCGCGGATGTCTCTCCCTTAGATGGGTCCGGAGTCACTGAGCAGGCACTGGCTTCTGGGGGTGTTTTCAGGCCTAAAGATTTGTATATTAAACCGACGCCATAATCAAAAACGAGGTCAAAACCAACTTCTATGTCTAAAAAACTGACGCATGACCCATGTGTTCAGGCTCCTATGCCTAAAAAACAAATGATTAAAATGGCTGAGGATTTAATTACCTTGATCAGGGGTTCCCAACCCCCTCCTGCTGAGAGGCCTAGGCAAGGCACTGATTATGAATCTTCAGATCAGGTTTCCATTTCTTCTGATCAGGAATTTTCTATTCCACCTTATGAGGACTCTGATGCAGAAGAATCCATCCCTTCTGCTTCTCCTCCTGAGGATTTTTCTTTTGGAGAAACTTTGCATACCTTAAGGGAACATTTTCATTGGGAGAGGCAGGACTTTTCAGAATCCAAAAAGAGAGGCTTAGGGATTTCCTTCTTCCTCAGCATAGGCCTTTGGCTGTATCTCCTGTTTTAGACATTGTTGATGATGTTTTCTCAGAATCCAGCATGGCTTCTGATTCCCTGCGTCCGGCACCTAGTAAGCCAGACAGATATTACAGGGTTCCTGACTCCCACAAGTTTCTTTTTAAAAACCCTGCTGCTGACCCTGAAACTATTTCTCAGGGTCCCAAGGGTGTTAAGGCTTCTACTGCTAAAAATCCTACCCCTTCTGATAGAGACTCCAGGGCGCTGGATAGATGGGGTAAGAAGGTTTACACGTCTGCAACCCTGGCAATCAGGTCTTTAAACGGTCAATTTCATATGCTTAAATATCAACAGCATGTCATGGGCTTACTGAAACAGAAAATTATGTTGATTTCTGACTGTGTGGAAAATAAAGAGTTACAGGATTTATTGCATTCAGCTGAACAAGTTGGAAAGCATACTTTGCAATGTGGTTTTTGATTCCTTGGAGGCCTCTTGCAGGGCCACCGTAACTGGATCTGTGATGAGAAGGAATGCTTGGCTCAAGGAGCAAAATCTGCCTGATCATGTTAAAGCAAAATTGTTGGATGCTCCTTTACAACAGGACAGTCTATTTGGTACTAAGGCAGAAGAAGTTCTGAAAAAGATGGAAGACGAAGCTAAATCTATGCAAACTGTAAAAGATTTCCTACAAGTGCAGCCACCCAGGTTCAGTAGACACTGGCCTACTAAGAAATGGTCCTTTCCAGTACCCAACAGAGCCGCTCAGGTCAAACCCATACACTCCAAAGGCTCCAGATTTCAGTCACAAGGAACTTACAGAACAAAACAATGGGGTGCCTACACCTCCAAATCTGGAAGTAGCAAGGCACCCCCCCCCCCTACAGTAAATAGCCTCAATGACTTTCCTCTGCCATTTCCAAGCACTTATCTTTTGGCAGCCCCTTTCGGGGGAAAACTAGCACTTCATGCACAAAATTGGCATCTAATTACCCAGGACAAGTGGGTTTTAAATATAGTATCCCAAGGGTACAGATTTCATTTCCACACGTTGCCAATTCCAAACGGATGGCCAGATCTGCCTCCAAATCAGTGGGCAGAGACCCAGAAACAAGTTATGTCCCTCGTGGATATGGGGGCAATTCAACCAGTACCAGAAAAGGAAAAAGGACAAGGTTTTTATTCAAGACTTTTCCTGGTACCCAGAAAAGACAAATCATGGCGTCCAATTCTGGACTTATCCATTCTAAATACTTTCCTGGGCATTCCAAAATTCAAGTTGCTGACTCTACAACAGTTACTGTCTATGCTGGGCAAGGATGCCTGGTTGGTAACTCTGGACTTAAAAGAGTCTTACCTGCATATCCCAATCAGGGAATCTTGCAGAAGATACCTCCACTTCAAAGCAGGCTATTTCCATTACCAGTTCTCTGCACTGCCCTTTGGCTTATCTACTGTGCCCAGGGTCTTCACAAAGTGCCTGGCACCAGTAATTGCATTTTGCAGACAAAGAAACATTCAAATTTATTCTTATCTGGACGATTGTCTAATTCAGGCAGAAAACAAGGACACTCTTCTACAGCATCTGGCGTTTGTAAAAAGGCTTCTAACATGCCTAGGGTACACCATAAACGAAAAGAAATCACAACTGGTACTCTCTCAAATTATATTCCTGGGTGCAAACTTGAATACAACTGCCCAGATGGCTTACCTCACACCAGACAAACCAAATTCAATTGATGACATACTTCAAACAAATGGCCACCAAAACCCAGCTATCTGCAAGACAAATTCTGCAGGCCTTGTGGTTCATGGCTTCCTGCATTCTACTAATTCCATATGCAAGACTGCATATGAGGAAACTTCAATGGTACTTAAAAAGTCTCTGTTGTCAACATTCACAGGAGCTGGATACAGTGATTCCTGTCATTCCTTGCCTGCAACAGGAGTTCCTATGGTGGGCAGAGGCCTGTCACCAAAACAAGGGACTGTCATTCATTCCACCCCCTGCCACCCAAATCCTGACTACAAACGCATCAGATTATGCTTGAGGGCCCATCTGGCAGGGAGATGCATTCAGGGTGAATGGAGCCCAAGTCAAATGCACCTACATATCAACCAGAAAGAAGTGCTAGCTGTACAGAATGCTCTAACAGCCTTCAAGGACTTTCTTCATCCAGGACAACTACTGATAAAGACGGACAACACCACAGTTATGTGGTACATAAACAAGCAGGGGGGTACCCACTCCTACCCCCTTTGCAGACTAGCCATGGCCTTGTGGAACACAGCCTTGACTTACCAAATACATCTACAAGCTCAGTTCCTGCCAGGAAAGCAAAATACTCTGGCAGATGAACTAAGCAGAAATCTTATGGACCCACACGAATGGAAACTGGATCCACAAATCTTCAGCACGTTGACACGAAAATGGGGGAGCCCAGACATAGATCTTTTTGCCTCTCCCCAAAACTATCAGTTGGACAAATTCTGCACAAGAATTCATCACAAAAAAGCTTGGAAAGTGGATGCTCTGTCCTTCAGCTGGAAAAACCTGTCAGTCTATGCCTTTCCCCCTCTGCCTCTGCTCTCCAAGGTTTTACTAAAAGTCAGACAGGAAAAACCAAAAATTATTCTGATTGCTCCAGACTGACCTCGCCAACACTGGTACCCACTCCTACGCAGAATGTCACACCTTCCTTTGTGGTACCTGCCTCAGACACCTTATCTACTGTCTCAGCAGAACTGTCAAATTCTGCACACTCCGCTCCAAACTCTGAATCTTGCAGCATGGCTAATCAACTAATTTCACCAGTCACATCTCTCAGTAAACCTGTGATGGATTTCATTTTGGAGGCTAGAAGGCCTAGTACTAGAAAATCTTATGCTGATAAATGGAAAAGATTCTGTGCCTGGAACCAAGCACAAGGAGTAAACACAGCAATGCCCAATATTCCTTAGATTCTGCAATATTTAACTGAAATGCTTCATAAGGGCCTATCTTTTTCTTTTATAAAAATCCATGCCTCTGCCATTTCGGCTCATTACAACACAGGGCCTCCTCTCTTTTCTCATCCCTTGCTAAAGCAGTACCTCAGAGGGTCCAAAAGTTTGTGACCTCCCAGGAGAGCACCAACTCCTGCATGGGACCTCACTTTTGTGCTGGAAAAACTCACCCTACCTCCTTTTGAACTAGCTGCTACTGCAGACATAAAATTTCTCTCTTGGAAGACCACTTTTCTTTTAGCAGTCACTTCAGCTAGAAGGATTTCAGAACTTCAGGCTCTCATGGCAGTGGAGCCTTTCATTATCTTTTGTCCGGACAGGGTGGCTCTCAGGACCAACCCATCCTTTATGCCTAAGGTGGTATCCAATGTGGCTCTTAATCAGACCATTCATCTGCCAACTTTTTTCCCAAATCCACAGAACAAGGGGGAGTGGATTCTGCATTCATTGGATGTACACAGACAACTAAGATTCTACTTAAACAGGTCAAAATCTCTAAGAAAGTCTGAGCAATTACTGATGGTATTTGCTGCAGGGGCAGAGAGAAAGGCTATTTCAAAGCAGACTATTTCAAAGTGGATAAGCCATTGTATTAGTTTCTGCTACATGCACCATGGTAAACTTGTCCCCAAGGGGATCAGATCCCATTCAACCAGGGCTGCATCTGCTTCTGCAGCCTTTCTCAGAGGGGTTCCTACCAGAGACATTCTAGAAGCTGCTACTTGGAGCTCAGTTCATACGTTCACCAAGCATTATCATTTACCTCTCTTCTGTAAATCCAGAGCAGGCTTTGCCACTGCTGCTCTGCAAGGCCTTATAGCTGCTCCTAATGATGTATAATTCCATCCTCCCAACCATAGCTTTGGGATTCTACCCAAATGTAATGACTGCAACAGTGAAACACGAAGAACATAGTACAGTTGTGTACACTTACCATAAATGCAGATGTTCAAGTGTATTCACTGTTGCAGTCCTGCATACCCACCCGCCAGCCCCCTATTTCTCTCTTATTATATCTCTTCTTTCCTTTACTATGCTCAAAAGCCTTCTTGGTGTATTTGCTTTTAGTTGTGTTCTAAATTACATGCATATATATATATATATATATATATATATATATATATATATATATATATATATATATATATATATATATATATATATACACACATATATATATATATATATATATATATATATATATATATATATATATATATATATAGATAGATATATTTTGCTCCCCATTTGTGGGGCACCTAACGTCTGGGTCAAGAAAAAATGATTAAAATGGCGTCGGCTGCATGTTTTATACCCCTGACAACCTGACATCATGGAAGAAGAGACAGCAACCGACGCAGGGCCCAAGACTTTGTTCTTCAGGCCGACTGAGGGCAGCCTGCCAGCAGATTACCCAAATGTAATGACTGCAACAGTGAATACACTCTTAACAGCTACATTTATCAAAAGTGTACACAACTGTACTTTCTTGAGCCCGGCTTGTGTCGGAAAAGGGTCAGTAGACAGTCTTCCTACCTGGTTAAAAAAAATGCAATAAATAAAATACGTAAATACTCATCATGAACTCTAAAACACTAAAATATGCAGCCTTAATATTTCAGTAAATAATTGTCAACCCATTAGTAAAATAACCTAAAAGCCCACATAGAAATTATTATTTGTAGAAATGGTGAGAATACACATCCAGTAGCTCTCAATGTCGTGCTTCCAGAATTGGAGACAAATCCAGAAGTAATTAGGGACAATCGATGACACTTTTTAAATATTAGTACTGTTAACTTGAAAAGTTGACAGAATAATAGAATGTGAATTGATATGCATTTCCTGAAGTAAAAGTAGTCTATAACGCTAAGTAATATCATTATTTATTGTTATCCACCACCTTGTCTCCTAAAACCGCCAGTTTTACAAGGGAAAGAGCAACATTTCGAGCTAAAATCAGGAACAATTGAGAAGTATGACACACACCCCCATTTAGAAGAATTGCTTTCTGAATGTTGAATTAAAAAAAAACAGTATTAGAAAGGACAAAATGGATCAACAGCATTTTGTGGATGTATCTAGGTATAGCAATCACTAGTGACCAGAAGGTATAATAAAGAACAAGAGCTTGCTACTATTCTCATGATATACGCACAAACATACATATGGGAGGTCCTCTGTGCGCCAAGTGTTAATAAAACTGTACGTTGTTGTGTCTTTTGGCTTTTCCCGGTTAGGGGTCGCCACAGCGGAACTCCGGTCCGCTAATGATTGGTAGTTGATTTTTACGTGCCGAGTTACCAGCCCTGACGCACAATCTTCAACGAAGGTACGCTCATTCATGCATGTTTCCACGCAGAAGACACTGTAGCTGAGAATCGAACCAGTGTCTTACTGTGAGGCGACAACGCTACCAAGTAACAAAACCAATTTTTATGTATGCAGTAGATAACAGCAAGACTTGTTATAACTTGTATATAATGCCCAGCTGCATAAAATATGAACTGAGGATCAATGCAAGATTTACAACAAAACATATATAAGTTTTATACCTTATGCAAAAATTGCCTAAATATCAGTTACTAGTAATTGTGAACCTATAACTCGAGAAGAATTTAAAATATTTGGTTTGGACCTTATGGAGTTTGTTTGTAAAGCATTTGATTTTCTCTCTTTTTCTCAGTCTATCTCTCTTTAGAGATGTTTTGAGATTTGGTCCCTGATTATTTGTAATTTCTTCCTGGATTGTATATTCAGTCCTACACGCATGGTGGGCTCTTTATGCAGACCAGATTTCTTCCATTAAGATTATGTATTTATAAATGTTTTTGTGACATCCATTACAAATGAGAATCAAATCTTCTTCTTCTTTCGGCTGCTTCCATTAGGGGTCGACACAGCAGTTCTTCCTGTCCTCTGCATCTTGCTGTGTCACACCAACCACCTGCATGTCCTCTCTCACCACATCCATAAACCTTATCTTAGGCCGTCCTCTTTTCCTGTTACCTGGCAGCTTCATCCTTAGCATCTTTTTCCCATTATACTCTGCATCCCTCCTCAGCACATGTCCAAACCAACGTAATCTTGCCTCTCTGGCTTTGTCTCCAAACCTTCCAATCTGGGCTGACCCTCTAATATACTTATTCCTAATCCTGTCCATCCTCGTCACACCCAGTGCAAATCTTAACATCTTCAACTCTGCCACGTCAAGCTATGACTCCTGCCTTTTTGTCAATGCCACTGTCTTCAACCCATATAACATAGCTGGTCTCACTACCCTCTTGTTAGACCTTCCCTTCCACTCTTACTGGTACTCGTCTGTCACAAATCACCCCTGACACTCTTCTCCATCCACTCCATCCTGCCTGTACTCTCTTCTTCACCTCTCTTCCGCACTCACCATTACTCTGAACTGTTGATCTCAAGTACTTAAACTCATCCACCTTCGCCACCTCTACTACCTGCATCCTCACCATTCCTCTCTCCTCCCTCTCATTCACACACATATATTCTGTCTTAGTCCTGCTGACCTTCATTCATCTTCTCTCTAGAGCATATCTCCACCTCTCCAGGGTCTCCTCAACCTGTTCTGTACTCTCACTACAGATCACAATGTCATCTGCAAACATCATAGTCCACGGGCACTCCTGTCTGATCTCGTCTGTCAACCTGTCCATCACCATTGCAAATAAGAAAGGGCTCAGAGCTGATCCTTGATGTAATCCCACCTCCACCTTAAACACATCTGTCACTCCCACTGCAGACATCACCGTTGTCGCACTACCCTCGTACATATCCTATACTACTCTTACATACTTCTCTGACACTCCCAACTTCCTCATACAATACCACAACTCCTCTCTAGGCACCCTGCCGTATGCTTTCTCTAAATCCACAAACACACAATGCAACTCCTGACCTTCTCTGTACTTCTCCATCAACACTCTCAGAGCAAACATTGCATCTGTAATGCTCTTTCCTGGCATGAAACCATACTGCTGATCACTAATCATCACCTCCCTTCTTAATCTAACTTCCACTACTCTTTCCCATAACTTCATGCTGTGACTGATCAGTTTAATCCCTCTGTAGTTACTACAGCTCTGCACATCACCCTTATTCTTAAAAATTGGTACCAAAACACTTTTTCTCCATTCCTCAGGCATCCTCTCATGTTCCAAGATTTCATCTATTTAATTTAACAATCTAGTTAAAAAACTGCACTGCCATTTCACATAAACACCTCCATGCTTCCACAGGTATGTCATCTGGACCAACAGCCTTTACGTTCTTCATCCTCTTCATAGCTATCCTTACTTCCTCCTTGCTAATCCACTGCACTTCATGATTCACTATCCACACATCATCCAACCTTCTCTCCCTCTCATTCTCTTCATTCATCAGCCCCTCAAAGTACTCTTTCCATCTGCTCAACACACTCTCTTCGCTTATGAGTACGTTTCCCTCATTATCCTTTATCACCCTTACCTGCTGCACATATTTACTAGCTTGGTCCCTCTGTCTAGCCAGTCGGTACAGGTCCTTTTCTCCCTCCTTAGTGTCCAGCCTTTTATACAACTTTTCATATGCCTTATCCTTAGCCTTCGCCACCTCTCTCTTTGCTATGCACCTCATCTCCTTATACTCTTGTCTACTTTCTTCATCTCTCTGACAATCCCACTTCTTCTTCTTCGCCACCCTCTTTCTCTGTATACTCTCCTGTACTACTTCATTCCACTACCAGGTCTCATTGAGAATCAAATGCTGTATTTAAACATTTTGTACTTCACAAGCAAGTTTAGTTTGTATTTATAAGTGTGAAAAAATGAAGTGTCATCCCTAGACATACCTTGTCAGCCTGCCCAACTTCCAGATCTGTGCCGCCTTCTAAGGCTTTGGCCCACTCCCCCCACTGCCTTGTAAGACTTTGGCAGTATAAAAGAGGCGTTGTCTTTTTTGTTGTGTAGTTAACAGTGCTTCATTACTGTTATCTGTCTGTAGTTTGGCTTGCTTCTTATGAGAATTTTCCTTTTTTTTTTTTTAGTGCTGTAAACAGCTTTGTGTGTGATACTGACATTGAATCAGATATCATTGGTAAAAATGAACTGTACTGACTGCGGGAAATAGATTCCTCGGATACATTTTTACACCCTCTGTCTTTTTTTTTGCCTTGGACCAGAGCCTACATGGACACTTATGTAGATTGTACTAGTTTCACCATGAGGACAATCAGGAGAATAGGAATTTACATTTCATTAAGTGATGCAAGTCTGGTCCTGAACCACTATGATGTCAGCCAAGGCCTCTAAAAGTCCCCTTGGTCATTTATGAGGATCTAAGACCAGGTGGAGCTCTCTGTTATCTGCCCACATTGAGTCCTCCAAAGCAGCTTTTTTTTCTTCATTTTTGATCCATGTAGATTGATGCACTGAAGACCAAACCAGGGCCTGCCAGCCTGCCTCATCCTAGGTCAGTTGGTGCCTTAGTCCCTTCCTCTTCTGTTTCTTCTCAAGAACTGTTCCAGCTGTCACAGGACCTCATGTTCTTTCAGAAGTTAAAGCAGCTGGTCTGGAAATTCCTGAGGTGCTAAAGGCACTGTTGTAAAAAAAAGAGACGTGTGGAACCTCCTTTCAGTTTCAGAAACCCAAGTATTCTGAGACAGATGAATTTGCCTGTGTAGGTCATTTTCCTTCTCCTACTCTCACTGTGTGTCAGTTATTTAGTACAGCTTATCCTCTGCCTCTCCATTGGAGGATTTCTCCTTTGCAGAGTACCCTTTATAAGATGAAAGAGGAGTTCCACTGGGAGTCTAATTATTACTCATATATCCAGCTCAGACATTGACTTGACTGAGCCTAGCATGTTTTCTGTTCCTCTAGTCATGAAGTACTAGAGTATGTGTTTTTATTAGTGCATCTTTGAAGTCAGATTCCCTTCTTTCATATCACAGGAAGCCTGACTACTTTTGCAGTGTCAAGGATTCACAGAAGTTTTATACAAGAAACCTTTAGCTAATCAAGCTGTGATGTACCTGGATTCCAACAAAGAAACCTCTTTGGCTGCATCCAGGAAGCTAGTTCGCAATGATAGGGAAACTAAAATAATCTACAGATTTAGGGGAAAGTATGCAGTTCTGCTGTCCTGTCATTCAGAGCCTTGAACTGCTAGATCCAAGTGGTAACTTTTCAGCAAACCTTGCTTGAAAAGATGACTAAAGCAGAGGGAATTTTAAGTAAAGATCTAAAAAAGGAGATTCTTGATTTGTAGTACGTTTCTTCACAGGTTTCCAGACACTCCAGAAAAAATGTGGATATGATGATGAGTCATTCTGTAGGGTCAGTGACTGAGACACTGAAGACTGAGTGCTTAATGCCTCTGTGAATGAGGATCTCTTCAGACACCCTGCTGATAGATTTGTCAAAAGGCAAGAAGGATAAAACCATGCAGTTAGGAAATCTGTAGTCATTTTAGCATCCATTTCAAATCAGGTGCCAGAGTTGAGAAGAAATTACCCAACGAAGTCTTGGCCATTGTTTCCCAAGCAAGACAAGAATGAGGCTGGTAAGGGAGAGTGGGGCAAGTTTTAATAAAGAATGGCAAGCAAAACCAAAAGAGAAGAATATTGGCCAATAGGGCCTTCACCCCCTAAAGGAACAGCCATGACTCAGATAGCCAGCCACCTATGTCCCCAAAAAAATCAAACTTACCTTACCATCAAGCCCCCTCCCCCTTCACTCTCTCCAAAGCAGATAGGAGGTTTCCTAGTGTGTTTTGCCTTGAATTATGAAAACATGACCCAGAACCAGTGTGTCCTGTGAATTTTACAGCAAGTTTACAAGGTACAAATGTTAAAGTACGCAAAGTGCAGAAGAACCCATTCTTTTCCAGGAAACCACTGTATTCTATTCCCTCCTCTGTTAAAGTATCTCCTCAAGCAAGGGAAGATGATGAGTATCCAAGAGTGGAAGAAAACATAGGCTTCTACCCAAAGTTGTTCTTGGTGCCAAGAAAAGAAGGCACATGGAGGCCCATTCTGGACATGTGCCACTTGAACAAATTTCACATTAAAACAGGAGTCAGTACAAGAGAGTTCAGAAACTCAGCATAAATCAAGTAAGCAGGGCACCACATGGTCAATCACAAAGCATAGGTTTATTAGCCAGTCAAATAGAATGACAAACTTGCAGTCAGATAAATAATTTGCTTTATTCTTTTTAACTAACATAACCCTGCCTCTGTATCTGTCTCTGAACCAATAAGAACAGTCCACAGTATAATTTCTTAAAAGGTGTTTTACAAAAGTCTGGGGTACTCCTTTTGGGTGTTGCTTTTCCAATTTCTTTCAAAGTCTGATGGTGACACAACAGTTGACAATTTTAATCCGAAACAAATGTTAACTGTTAATTTTACGTACACAAGCTTATATATATATTTAGAAAATACCTGTTAAATGCTTAAGATCAATACCAGACAAGAGATCACAGAAACTTAGATGTCTATCCATACACATATTTCAGTAAATAGTTCTAAATATTTTTTGTACAAATCTACAAAGTACATAAGGAATCTAATAAATATATTTCATGTGCAGCACTAATCACGGTGATGCAGCGGTAGCGTTGTCGCCTCACAGCAAGAGGTTCTCCTGTTAGAATCTCGGCTAGAGCACCTTCTTTGTGGAGTCTGCATGTCCTCCCCGCGGTCGAGTGGCGTTCGAAAGACATGCATGAATGGGCGTGCCTTCGTTGAAGGTTGGGCGTCGGGCTGGCATCTCGGCACCATAAAAAGTCTACTGCTAATAATTAGCGGACCGGAGTTCCACTGTGGCGACCCCTAACTGGGAAAAGCCGAAAGAAGAAGAAGAACATGTGCAGCATGACTACACAGTACACAAGGAATGCAGTCTAAATATTTTCTGCATAAGCTATCTACAAACCACATTGCACTTTTTGCTATTATTTACTTGCTACTTATTGATGTTGGAGGCAAATGGATTTATGCAGTTTAGTAAACAAAATTAGGACATTGGCAATTTATTTAATGCACTCTAACTCACAAGGTTATTACAATTTATTACATTTTATGAGGAGCTTTATGTCTTCCCAGTTGGAGTGTTTACAGTTTTAGTACACAGTTGCCATAACTGAGAAGTCTATCATTTCCTACCTCAAATTGGTAGACTACAGTGTTTACTAAAATACGGTCAATGTGCTCACCATTAATTCTTCTCTCACATGGACATGAAGCAAATGGATAGCTAAAAAAGAATACTGTAAGTTAATGTCTGTTTTGTCAATACTTGGACTCAGGTGCACACACAATGACATTCATCCTTTTTTTCTTTACCTAAGTCCCCTGAGAGAAAAGAACAGACTAGTTTTTGTCAGCAGTGATTGCTACGCATTACATATGTAGAAAACAGCAGACTTTCTGTAGTAAAACAGTATGTCAGCAGTAGGTTTTCATGTCTGTTTTCAAGCTTATTTTTGTAATAAACGTTATACAAACTAGCCACATAGTCTAGGCAAGTTTTTACTTAGCACAGAGGTACAACAGTTCTTTCACACATAAAAAGGCAGTTTGGATCATTTAGTGTTTAAGCTGTTTCTTAGTAACACTTCATGCTTCTACTATCTAGGACCTAAAATATTTTTAAAATTAAAGTGTTTTGTTAAAATCACGTGTGCTTTTACAAACTTAATTCAGTACACACATTTTATTTTACATATCAGTGGTAAACTATATATATATATATATATATATATATATATATATATATATATATATATATATATATTTATAGATACACACACGTACACACACAAGAAAGACCAACCAAGCTAGTCTTAACTGTATAACATTTTAAACCACCTGTAGTGTAAAGCCATGGGATATCTACAAATTACAATTTAAGAACATAAAAATCTTTGTTACAGAGCTTCTTAATATCCATGAATAAGTCTGTATAGGTATATTCAAGCCAATAAAGCTAAACCACAGTAACTGTAGACATGCATGTTCTGACCATTATTTTAAAAATCTTGTCAGTGTAGCATAAATGGATTTTGTAGCTATTATTTAGAAACAGAGCTTAAAATCAAACCTGATGTCTTTGAAACCATGACATCAGAATACCAGAATGCTGAAAGGCTACAATATTGAACTCCTGGACTTAACCTTCTGCAGAAACCATGCTACTACTCATTCCTGGGTTCACATCCGTGCAGAGCACGTTATCCCTCTTTCCGTGCTCCACGCTGTCAGCGGGATTCATCATTCAAGATTTTTAGACATTGTGGTCTTTCATCATTACAGTTTTGAAATTAGGGTTTTCAAGATAGTGTGCTTCAAGTTTGTTGGTGTTTTGCTCCTACAGTTTTGAAATTATGGGTTTCGAGATAATGGGCTTCAACATTGTGATAGTAAGCCTTTGTACATACATGGTTCTAGTGGCATCTGTTGAATTGATGTTACATTGACATGGCTAATGTTGGCATACTATCTTTGAAATGAACCGGTTGACATCTTTCTACGCATGTATCAAGGTTACTCTTTAGAATATGCAGAATTAAAAAGCAGTATGGTTTTTTTCAGGGGTTAAGCCCCCTTTTGGCCACACCCCCTGTTAATTATATATGCTAACTCTGAGATTGCACAATCCTGGGGAAAGGGCATATTCCCCAACCTTGGGGATTGTCTGTCATCACACAGCTGTCAACACAACATGCACACAACCAGTAGTAGGTAAGCTATAAGTGTGCGTGTGTGTGTGTGTGTGTGTAATTGTGCATCCTAAGGAACATATTGTACTTGCATAATAAAATGTACTAGAGACAGCAACTAATAATTACATTTTGAAAGGAAAGAAACATAGATATACATATATGTATTTTTTTTATTTTCTGTGCTTGTCTGTTTGAAATACGGGCTTCCCAGTGGTTCTGTTCAGCTGGTGCCCCATTTATGAGATTCATTTCTGTAACACTTTGTCTAAAATTCAAAATACTGACCCTTCAAAGCCTTCTTCCACTCCTAGCTGCAAAAGCTTTTCTGGTCACCCTGAACCTGAAGGATGCTTATCTTCACATTCCCTTTGCCAAGGACTACAAAAAAAGCTGTAATTCGTAGCAGGTAGTTAACACTACCAATTCACCTCCTTACCTTTGGCTTGTCTACTGCACCGACAGTCTTTGCAAAAATGCCTGGCTCCAGTATGTAGGATAAAGGGCATTTGCACTTACCCATTCTGGATGACTGTCTTGTTTAGGCAGACTCCCTAAAGGAAGATGTACACCTCCTTGAAATTTACCTAGATGTGCTACAGAGACCTTGGTCTCCCCATCTTATTAAAGTGAAGAAGTCCAGTTTCACACCAGTGAAGAGCCTAGTTTTTCAGGGGCATTTTTGAATACACACCTTCAGAAAGCCTTCTTACCAGAGGACAAGGTACTCAAGAATTCTCACAGAATGTCCTGGAAAAGGGGGTGGCATATGTAAGGAAGTTTGTCATCTTGGTGCTCCAAGCTGGACTGGACATGACAAAGCAAGAGTGATACCTCTGAAACAGATGGTAGCAATATTCACAATCTCTGGATGCTGAGATTCACATCCTACCATGCAAAAAGTAAGAGATCTTGGACAGGGCAATATCAGTTCAATCACAGAAATTGGGAGTATCAGAAACGGACCTTTGTGCTTCATGACAGAACAGGTGATGGAGAATATTCTGCTGCAGAACAATTCCTCCAAGAGCAAGGAAGATGGGATGCATTTTCTTTGCAATGAATAAGTTTCCTTTCATGTACTTTTTCTGCAATACTCTGATCTCCAGGGTATTGCTGAAGCTCAAGGAGGGCATGACAAAAGTTACTATAATAGCCCCCTTTTCACCTGACACCATTGATTCTCCCTCCTGCTCAGCATTGAAAGGGGAAAGGTAGAAATTGTTCCCTCAGTGGATGGACCTTCTCACTTAAATCAAAGGGTCTCTTTTTCACCCCAACCTGGACAAGTTAAGGCTGACAGCTTGGATGGTTTTCCCCTAATCTCAGCTAGGCACATATGTTCAGAGGACATGCTAAGTATTATGAGGGATACCTAGCAAACTAGAAAAGAGTTTCCATCTGGTGCCCCTCTAGAGACCAAGACCCAAATACAAATGGCACAAGTCCTAGATTATCTGTTGGACCTTTCTCAGTACTGGACTTTCCTGTACTTCTTTAAAGGTGTATGTTTTTGCTATCTCAGCTTGTCTTGCAGTAGACTCGTTTTTTTACTCAAGACCATCAGTAAAACATTTTCTAAAAGGGGTGTTGCTTCTCAAACTTCTAAGTCAGAAAATCTTTCCATGAAGGAATTTCAGCTGTATATTAGAAAACCTAACCTTAGTCACTTTTGCGGCAGATGCTTCAGTCACTCTGCAGTTTTTATCCTGAAAGATGATCTTGGTGGTTGCAACTTCTGCTTGAAGGATCTCAGTGTTACAAATCTTGATGTGCATGGATCCTTTTTTTAGTTTTTCATCTTGATGTGCATGGATCCTTTTTTTAGTTTTTCAGCGAGACAGGGTGTCCTTCCTGCAGCAGTCCCCTTTTCGTGCCAAAATAATGCCATAATTGTCCCTGAATAATGCTATTCACCTACCTGTATTTTTTTTCCTAACCCTCAAAAGAAAGAGAGAGAACAATGCATTTCTTTCACAGACAGAGTAGCTTTTACCTGCCATGGACAAAAAAATGTAGAAAAACAAACCAGTTATTTGTGTCACTGGCTAGGAGCAAGGAGGGGAAACCTGTTAATAAGCAAACACTTTCAAAGTTGGTTGCATATAATTGCTACTGCTACTCTGCTTATAGCAAACCACTCCCAAGACATGTCAAAGTACATTCCGCTACTGCAGCCACCATAGCACTCCTCAATGGGGTCAGTGTCTTGCCCATATCTATCTTAAAAGTGTCCACCTGCTCTATACATGCCTTTTTAAGGCTTTGCAGCTTATAGGTTTTTAAGCTGTCAGGATATACCTCTGCCATCCTGTAATGCCTACTACCACGAATGTTTCCTTTCTGCTAGATATCCTCTACATTTTACTCTGGGATTCATCCCACAAGAAATAACTACAGTAATGAGTAGTAGGATGAACATAGTACAGCTTTGTTTGGAACTCATCATAAATGTAGATGTTCAATTGCATTGACTGTTGCAGTCTATGTTTCTCCCATTTTCTCTTCTGCTTTTTTCCTTTGACCTGAGTTTAGGGTGCGTACCTTCTTATCCCCTTTCACCTTCCCTCTCATCTCCCTACCACACCCCTTTTCCTCATTCGCCTTGTTTATACTACCCAAAGAAGAAGATTAGAGAATCCTGCAGATGTGGCATAGGGGGGTGCACCCTTCTGTTCGCTCTGACACCAGGAAGCTTTTCTCCTGGCATTGACAGAAGAAGAAAGGTATGAAGACAGTATTGGATTATGCCCCTCTTTTACCACCAGTATCCTTGTGTGGCACTGAGAAGAAGTCCGCTGAAGCCTTTTGGGACAGCCATTAGATTGCCTGCAGGCAAGATATCCAGCAAGTAGTAACTACTGCAACAGTGACTGCACTTAAAATGTCATGTTCTGTAGTCCTATCTCACCTTCATTCTTACATATGGGTTCGAAGCCGATTACAAAGCACGAAGTCTCTAAGTTGGCTCGTGGCAAGGTAGGTATCCAATAATGCACTAGTAACAATCCCCAGATCTCATTTGCTGCTCTACAAGTTCAGAAGTGTTCTCTTTCTTGGCCATGGCTGTTGGAATATTTTCTTCTTCAAATATTTATAGTTATCTTTTTTGACTTTGATAGTTTAGTCTTAATAGCTTACTGTTGTTAACTTGTGAGTAGTTAGTGTGTTTTTGAAGTTTTGTTGCAAATTGTTGTTGCTAATTGTTGGCCTTTCCTAGTGGTATCCCTTCGTTTCTATTGTGCTAGTATTGCCAATTTTTTCTTAGGCATGGGTCCGTTTTGTAGGAGTTAGGACCTACTCTAGCCTTTCTCTGTTGCTTGTTTATTCTCTCTCTCTTACCCCTCTGTTCAGGGCTAGGCCCATTTAAGTTAGAGGACCTAGTCCTCTGTTGTCCTTCACCCTTGTGTGTTGTTTCTTGAGCAGGGCTAGGCCCGTTTAAATTAGAGGACCTTGTCCTCTCTTCTCATTATCTTTCTATGTTTGTAGTCTGTGATTGTTGTTGATATAGTTATGTCTAAAGAAACTAAAGACCATCAACCTTCGGGTTTCAGGAAATGCCTAAAATGTTCATAAAAAATGCCCTGACTGACGGGCATAGTATTTGTGTTTATTGTTTGGGAACCATACATCCACAGGTGACATGTACTTTTTGCCATTCTTTTAGTTCCCGGGTTCTCCAGGTAAGGAAGAACAAACTGATTTTTGAAAAGTCTCCCTAAACCTTCTTTTGAGGAGGATTTAACTAGATGTTCATTGTGTTTCACTGCTGTAGTCATTACACTTGGGTTATCCTGCCGTCAGGCGGTCCCACAGTCTGCCAGAGTTCCAAAGTCTTGGTCCGGCATCGGTTGCTGTTGCTTCTTCCCTGACGTCAGTGCGCCAGGGGTATATGCTATTTTCTTCAGTCTTTCTTGCCACGCGGTGCCCGAAGCAAAAGCAGTTCGCAAGTGCCAGTCGGCTGACTCCTGAGATTTTCAATTCGAATTTCAGAACCGAAGTCTTCAATAAAGCTAAGTACCCCGTTGGGGAAACTTTTTCTTGCCTCAGACCGATGTCAGTAAAAGTTAATAATTGTATTTCTTGTGGGAAGCAAATACCGCATAAGGATTTTCATTCTTACTGTATTCCATGCCTAGGCCCAGACCACGACGTCACTAGTTGTCGGTTTTGTGCTAGATTTAACAAACACACTATTAAACGTCGGTTTGATTTTGCTCGCTATTACTTTGGTCGAAGGTTTAATTATACCATGCCATCGAATCAACCAACGACCAGAATACACAAAAAAACGCAAAGACAAGGATAAGGACAGGCATCCGAGGCCCAAAACCAACGATGAAGCCTCTTCTAGGCTAGTCGCCGGTTCTCAGTGAGGCACTTTCGCAGCCCCTGACACCCGCTACCTCAGAGCCACTGGCCGCCTCTGACTCCCATGTGGAGATGTCTAGGCCTCTGGATACTCAAGGTGTTGGGCCTATGGAAACTAACCCTTCAGATGGGTCCAGAGCCGCTGAGCAGGCATCAGCTTCTGAGGGTGTTTTTAGACCTTCTCAGCTTACCATAAAAACTACAGCCAAGTCTAAAACTCCATTAAAGACAAAGAAGCAAGCACAGCATTCACCTGGACAGGCCTCCATGCCTAAAAAACAGATGCTCAAAATGGCCGAAGACTTAATTACTCTGATCAGGGGTACCCATCCCCCTCCTGATAAAAGGCCTAGGCAGGATACAGACTATGATTCCTCTGACCAGGTTTCCATTTCTTCTGATTCCTCTTCAGACCAGGGATACTCTTTACCCCCCTATGAGGACTCTGATGCTGAAGAATCAATTCCTTCAGCCTCTCCTCCTGAGGATTATTCATTTGGGGAAACTTTACATACCATGAGGGAGCATTTCCATTGGGAGGGCCAGGATTACTCAGAATCCAAGAAAAGGCTCAGAGACTTTTTTTTTATTGCCTCAGCACAGGCCCCTTGCTATTCCACCAGTGTTAGATATTTTGTGGATGATGTGTTCTCTGAATCCAGCTTAAATCCAGACAGGTACTACAGAGTCCCTGACTGTCACAAATTTCTTTATAAAAACCTTGTTGCTGACCTAGAAACTATATCCCAGGGTCCCAAAGGGGTAAAGGCTTCCACGGCTAAAAATCCAGTTCCCTCTGACAGGGATTCTAGAGCATTAGACAGATGGGGGAAGAAAGTTTACACTTCTGCAACTTTAGCAGTGAGAGCTTTAAATTACCAGTTTCACATGCTTAAATACCAACAATATTTAATGTCTCTGTTAAAACAGAAAATGATTACAAGTTCAGAACATCCTGACTATCAGGAAATGCAGGATTTATTGCATGCAGCTGAACAAGTGGGAAAACATACTCTGCAATGTGGTTTTGATTCATTAGAGGCTTCTTGTAGAGCAGCAGTTACAGGATCTGTGATTTGAAGGCATGCTTGGTTAAAAGGCTTGGCTTATTACTTTGGAACTCAGAGGCATACCTGCATGTCCCTATCAGACAAAATTGCAGAAGATACCTCAGATTCATAGCTGGTTCAATGCATTACCAATTCTCTGCACTGCCCTTTGGCTTATCTACTGCGCCCAGGGTCTTCACAAAGTGCCTGGCACCAGTAATTGCATTTTGCAGACAAAAAGGAATTCAAATATATCCATACTTGGACGACTGCCTTATTCAAGCAGAGAGCAAGGACATTCTTCTAAAGCATCTGGCGTTTGTAAAAAGGTTGCTAATTTGCCTAGGGTACACAGTAAACTAAAAGAAGTCAAAACTAGTGCCCCCACGAGATAATATTCCTGGGTGCCAGCTTAAATACAACAGCCCAGATGGCTTATCTCACGCCAGACAAGCGAGGACAACTGACTCAGTACTTTCAATTGATGGCAACAAAAACCCAACTCCCTGCAAGAAAAATTCTGCAGGCCTTGGGATTCATGGCATCCTGCATACTACTAATTCCATATGCCAGACTGCATATGAGGAAATTACAATGGTACCTAAAAAGTGTTTGGACCCAACACTGTCACAGTTTGGAAACAGTAATACCACTAATTCCCTGCCTACAACAGGAGTTTCGATGGTGGGCACGGGCATGTCACCTCAGGGACAACCTTTCTCTCTACCCACAGCCAGGCAAACACTAACAACAGATGCTTCGGATTACACCTGGAGAGCAAACATGGCAGGAAAATGTATTCAGGGCAAGTGGGCCGCAGACCAAATGCATCTTCACATCAATCAAAAAGAGATGTTAGCTGTACAAAATGCCCTTAACAGCTTTCAAGGACCTTCTGCATCCAGGACAACTATTATTAAAGACAGACAACACCACAGTTATGTGGTACATAAACAAGCAAGGGGGCACTCTTTCTTATCCCCTATGCAGACAAGCCATGACCTTGCGGAACACAGCTCTAACCTTTCAAGTTCATCTGCAAGCACAATTCCTGCCAGGAAAGAAAAATACTCTGGCAAACGACTTAAGCAGAAACATCATGGATACTCACGAGTGGAAATTAAATCCACAAGTATTCAGCATGATAACGCAAAAATGGGGGTGCCCAGACCTAGATTTTTTTGCCTCCCCAATGAATTTCCAACTACAAAAATTCTGCACAAGGACTTATCACACACAAGCATGGAAAATGGTTGCTCTCTCGTTCAGCTGGAAAAGCCTAAAAGTTTATGCCTTCCCACCTCTGCCTTTCCTTTCAAAGGTACTCCTAAAAGCCAGACAAGAAAAAAACACAGATGTTCCTGATTGCCCAAGACTGGCCACACCATCACTGGTACCCAATCTTAAAGAGCTTAGCTCAAGGCCCAAAATGGATTTTTACCTCAAACTCCACACCTTCTGACTCAACAAAACAATCAGATCCTGCACAGTCAGCTCAAAACCTTAAACCTGGCTGCATGGCAGATTCCTTAGTCAAGCAGACAACACCTGTCTCTAAAGCTGTTATGGATGTCATTTTGGAGGCCAGGAGGCGTAGCACCAGGAAATCTTATTCAGAAAAGTGGAAGAGATTCTGTGCCTGGAACCAGGCTCAAAGCTTTGACCTTCTTGTCCCAAATATTCCTCAGATATTACAATACGTAACTGAGATGCTGGACAAAGGATTATCCTTTTCATCCATTAAGATCCACGCCTCTGCCATCTCGGCTCATTACAACACAGATCCTCCTATTTTCTCTCATCCATTGCTGAAACCGTACCTCAGAGGGGCTAAAAACATAAGACCGCCCTGGAGAGCACCAGCACCAACTTGGGACCTCAATTTTGTCTTGGAAAAACTAACTTTACCTTCTATTGAGCCAGCCAATTCAGCAGAATTAAAATATGTATCATGGAAAACTGCTCTGCTTCTGGCAATAACCTCAGCACGTAGAGTCTCAGAGTTACAGGCACTAATGGCAGTGGAGCCTTTCATCATTTTTCACCAAGACAGGGTTTCTTTAAGAACAAACCCTTCATTTATGCCTAAGGTGGTATCCAGTGTGGCTCTTAACCAAACTATTCACTTGCCAACTTTTTATCCAAATCCTCAGAATAAAGGGGAGAGACTTCTGCATTCCTTGGACATACACAGACAGTTAAGTTTCTACTTGGACAAAACAAAAGCTTTCAGAAAAACTGAGCAATTGTTTGTAGCATATGCTGCAGGATCACAGGGAAAGGCTATTTCAAAGCGGACCATTTCAAAGTGGATAGGACACTGTATCCATTTCTGCTACACACAGCATGGGAAACCTGTACCTAGTAACATTAGGCCACATTCCACCAGGGCAACAGCCACTTCAACTGCCTACCTTAGAGGAGTACCTACCAAAGATATCTTGGAAGCTGCAACTTGGAGTTCAGTGCACACCTTTACCAAGCATTATCACTTGCCTCTGTATTCTAGATCCAGAGCTGGCTTTGCCACTGCAGTGCTGCAGGGCCTCATAGCCACCCCAAATCCTCTATAGAACCAGCCGCCCTAACTCAGCTTTGGGATTCAACTCAAGTGTAATGACTGCAGCAGTGAAACATGATGAACATAGTACAGTTTTGTACCTACCATAAATGTAGATGTTCGAGTGTATTCACTGCTGCAGTCCAGGTTACCCACCCGCCATCCCCTCTTTCTTAGCTGGGACTTATCTATACCTTTCAACCTTATACTACCTATGTGGTGTATTTGCTGGTAACTGAAGGTTTTGTTTTTACCTGTTTTATTAGCAATATGTAATGCCTACCTATTTGGGGGCACCTGACATCTGGGGCAAGAAAAACTGAAGAAAATGGCGTTGGCTGCATCTTATATACCCCTGGTGCACTGACGTCAGGGAAGAAGTGACAGCAACTGATGCTGGACCAAGACTTTGGCACTCTGGCCGACTGCGGGACCGCCTGACGGCAGGATAACCCAAGTGTAACTACTGCAGCAGTGAATACACTCGAACGTCTACATTTATGGTAGGTACAAAACTGTTAAAAAGTTGTTGAGCAAGTAGTGGAACCAAAAAACAAAACTGTACTTTGTTCCTCTTCTCACTCCAGGTCTCCCTCTTCTAAAAAAGAGAAGGTTAAGTCGGTGAAAAGACCGTCTCCTACACCGACTGCTAAATCAGGACCTCCAGAGAAAGTTGCCAAAATTGACAAACCTTCTACCTCTTTGGCTCCTCTGCCTTTGGAGCCGGTACAGGTTATTGATATAGACATTCCAGGTTTGGCCCCAAGTTTTTCGGAGCCTATAGCTGGAGCCATACCTTGGAGCCAGTCAAAAGACTTATTACTGGTATCCCCGACTCTCAGATCTCCAATTTTGCAGAGATCTCGATCCCCTACCTTGTCTTCCAGATCCTCCAGGAGTCTTTCTGAGGAGGATGTCAAGAGGGTGGTGCTTAGACTTTTGAAGTTGTCAGCACTTGCAAATTTGTTGTCTGCTCTGTTCCAGAGCCGTCTAAGGCTGTATTTCCTGCTTCTGTTCCTCCTCCGAGCCATACCGTTCTTTCGGAGCCAGATCTATCGGTGCCGTTTGTTGTCGGTTTCAGCACCCCAAGTGGCTTTCTCGGAGCCAAGTTCTGCTTCGACACCTTCGGTGCCGTCCCTGGTGTCTAGGAGCCGAAGCTCACCAGTCTGCCTTGAACTTCTTCAGTTCCGAGCCTACCTCTCGGTGCATCAGCTCAGCTGAGCTCGGATCCAACATCTGTCTCAGAGCCGATCGCTTTGATGCCGGGGGCTACTTCCGCTTATTTGAAACCAGTGGTGTCCACAGAGTGGGGGGGATCTGCCTTCGAGATGAGGAGCATGCTGTCTAGATCTTCAGCTCTACACAAGGGTACCAATGTTCTTCCCCCTCAAACTCTGACCTCTGTCTCAGCACCATCCCTCTCTCATGACAGCAGAGACCCGCAGCCTCAGGAGCCTCCCTTGGCTGGCCCCCAGTCTTCCGAGACCTCCCCAGAATACCCTTCTGAGGAGCCTCCTCGGAAGAAAACTTGCAAGAGGAAGCATGTAGACACCCCTGATGAGTCCATCACCTCTGACACTGACCTTGAGGAGTCAGAAGGGTCCCCTAGGTCATCCTCTGATATGTCCTTCGTAGATATCCTAGAGATCCTGAAACAGAGAGGTGGCTGGCCCACTGTCACCCCTTCTGATGAGGAGTCAGTGTACATGAAGGCTTTCGGGTCTCAACCTTCAGCCTCTTGAGTGTCTCCATCTTTTGATGAGCTGTTAGATTTGGTGAGTCGAAAGGTGTGGGAAACTCCTGACAACGTGGAACCAGTCCTCAGAAGGCTGAAAAAATTCCTTTCAGCTCCTAGGGAAAAAGAGTTTCTGACCAAAGGTGTGCCTGTAGATGCCATGGTGGTGGCAGCAGCCACAAAGAAGGAACTAGCAGAGACTTCCTCATCTGTCCAACCACCGAACAAAGAGTCTCGAACAATGGACAGATACGGGAAGCATATTTTTTCTTCAGTGGCTTTTACACTCTGATCACAGAATTACCTCACCCATTTTACTAGGCTTCAGAGAGATCTCCTAAAAAAGCTAGGAGATACTCTCTAAGGTACTTTAACTGAAGGAGTCCCTGAGAAGGTTACTGCTCAGTTGTCCACCTTAAGCTCTGTTGTTAACTCTTCCATGAGGCTGATATCTTACGCAGAAGATGGAGCAAGCAGGGCAGCGGGTTCAGGAGTTTCCCTTAGGAGACACTCCTGGATGCGTTTATGTAACTTTGAGGAGCCCTTCAAATCTACATTTACCAACACCCCCTTTGACTGTTCCTCTCTGTTTGGACCAAAGGTAAAAGACATACTCACCAGATGCGAGCAGGAAGGGAAGACTCTCTCTGCCGTGGGAGTACATTTTTCCGTCCCTTCTAGACCATACCCTAAAGGTCAGAGAGGGGAGAAAATGTGGTTCAAGAAATCTCAGAGATTTTTCCCAGACGCACAAAGTGATTCCTTCTCCAGAGGCAGAGGAGGAGGAAATAGTGGTAGACGTCACCCTAGAGGCAGGGGGGGTCCACAAAACCATAGTGACCACGATTCCTTTCGTAGACAATCCCTATCAGCGCTTCTGAAGTGAGGCCCGGCTGCGTTTCTCTGGAGCCAGTTGGGGGTCACTTATCTTTGTACCCAGAAGCCTGGCACGATGTCACACAAGACAAGTGGGTGCAAAGAATAATTTCCAGGGGCTACTCCATACCCTTTTCTTTTCCACCTCATCTAACGAAGAGAATCCTAGATGTTCCACCCAATCACAGGGATCAAGCAACTATAAAAGTCCAGAAGTTGCTTCAAAAGAGAGTCATCCAAACCGTCCCTGCAGACCAGATAGGATTCGGAACTTACTCCAGATTCTTTTTAGTGCCAAATGAACAGGGGACTGGAGGCCCATCTTGGATCTCAGCAAGTTAAACGAATCAGTGAAGAAGTCCAAGTTCCGAATAGTATCACTGCAGTCTGTACTCCCTCTGCTAGGGAAAGACAATTGGATGTGCTCCATAGCCCTCCAAGATGCATATTACCACATAAAACTGGACCGAGCATCAAGGAGTCATTTACATTTCTGGCTGGGAGCCAGTCATTACCAATTTCGTGCTCTACCCTTTGGTCTCACCACAGCTCACTGGGTGTTCACCAAATGCATGGCGGTAGTAACGGCTCACTTAAGACGTCTTGGATTCCAAGTGTTTCCGTACCTGGACGACTGGCTTCTGACTGCCACCACCAGGCACCTACTTCTACAAGCCAGGGATTCAACCATTCGAGTCTGCACTCAGCTAGGCATCACTATAAATTGGGAAAAGTCTGTCTTGTCGCAATCTCAATGTGTGACTTTTATAGGCGCAGAAATAGACAGTCACAATGATGGCTTGCCTTCCTTCAGACAGAGTGTAAAATCTAAGACAACAAATATACAGCCTGCTTCCCCAACACAAGGTCAATGCAAAGACACTGCTCAAACTTCTGGGAACCATGGCCTCTACTATAACTCTAGTTCCGCTAGCCAGACTACATATGAGAATTCTACAATGGTTACTCCTTTCCCAGTGGTCTCTTCAGCAACTGCCTCTGTCTCATCCCATTTTAATAACGGAATCTTGCGAAAAGGACCTTCATTGGTGGATCCAGTCCAATCAACTAATGATAGGGAGACCATTCATTCCTCGCCAACCCGTTGCCACTGTGACCACGGATGCCCCCCAGATGGGGGGGGGGGGCATTATCTAGGAAGAACAGTCCAAGGCGCATGGCAAGAACACGAGGCTCACTTGCATATCAGTGTTCTACACATGAGAGCATTGCTACTAGCGTTTCAAGCACTTCACATCTTTCTTCCTCTAGGGACAATAGCAATCCAATCAGATAATATGTTAGTGGTATGGTATATAAACAAACAAGGGGGAACCAGATCCTACCCCCTATGTCGAGAGGCTCTACGTGTTTGGCAGTGGGCGATATCTTCTCAACACTTTCTAGTTGCAATGCACATCCCGGGGAGAACCATTGTGTAAACTGACAAGCTCAGCAGGGCAATCTTGATGCCTCACAAGTGGTCTCTGAATCAGAAAGTCGCGAAACAGATTTTCCACAAATGGGGACAACCTTGCTGCGATCTGTTTGCCACCCTAATGAACACCAAATGCAGCAGCTACTTCACCCTTACACATTCTCCCCCAGGGGGAGACACCGAGAGACGCACTTGTCCATAATTGGCCCTCGGGACTTCTTTATGCTTTTCCTCCCTTTCTGTTAATATCGAAAGTTATCCAGAAAGCAAAGACTTTGGGAAGCAGAATGATTCTCATCACTCCTTACTGGCCTCATCCGATTTGGTTCACCTTTCTCGGGCCTCACCTTCTGGACGATCCATGGACTCTGGACCCAGTACCAGACCTTCTGACACATATGTCAGGCGTGTTCCATCCCTATCTTTACACCTTCAACTTGACAGCGTGGCTACTCCACTTCCATCCCTAGTCAGGCTTCATGATTTCTCTCCTGCGGTTACACATATCCTGACATCTTCTCATAAACCTTCTACGATAAAATTGTACGCTAGCAAATGGAAAAAAATTTCTCTCTGGGTACAAGCTAGGAACATAGATCCATACACAGCCTCCATTCCCTTAGTGTTAGAATTTCTAACTGAACTTTTTCTTCAGGGATCAGCTGCTGCTACAATCAAAGTTCAATTAGCAGCTATCTCCAGTTTTCATTTGGGGCAACATGAACCTAATCTTATGGCTCACAGATTGTGTAAATCATTTTTAAAAGGCACTACCTTCCTTAGACCTCCTTTTCAAGAACCTTTATCTCCCGGGGATCTAAATTTTGTGCTTTCAAAACTTACCTCACTGCCTTTTGAACCTTCGCAAACATGTGATTTAAAGTTTCTTTCATGGAAGACCATTTTTCTGGTAACCATCACGTCCACCAGAAGAGTGTCAGAGCTGCAAGCAGTCAGTCAATCCTCCTTACTTGATATTTCATAGAGACAGAGTTTCCCTTTGCACTAACCCTTTCTTCGTCCCCAAGATTTGTTCACAGTCAAATATTAATCAAACTGTTGAACTGCCGTTCTTTTTTCCAAATCATACAAACAAAGCGGAATATAAGTTTCATCAACTTGATGTACACAGACAGTTAAGGTTCTATCTACATAGAACCAAAGAGTTTAGGAGATCAGACCAATTTATATCTTTTTCAGAGATGAGAAAAAGAATGCCAGTCTCCAAGATAACATTATCAAACTGGATTTCAAACTGCATATCTTTTATTTACTCTTCTAATGGCAAAGAGCTCCCATTTAAAATTAAAGCTCATTCCACCAGATCTATATCCACATCTGCCGCTTTTCAAGCCAGAATTCCAATGGACAGTGTATGTGCAGCAGCAACTTGGGCTACCCCTCATACCTTTATTACTCTTTACAAATTGGACTTGGCTTCCAGGGGTAGAGCCTCCTTTGGTTCCACGGTTCTTAGGAGTATATTCCCGTGAGCCACCCGAGAAAAAGGTGCTAGGGACACTGTCCCATATGGACGAATGAAGGCAAAATAGGACTACAGAACATAAAGAAGTTATGTACTCACCATAATGTTCCATGTTTGTAGTCCATCTCGCCCTTCATTCTTACGAACCTACCCACCTACCCCCATCCATGTATCCTTGGAGGATCTGGAGATAAGATAATGGTTATCTTCCTTAGAGATGGAGACCTTTCATCTTTGTTTTTCCTTGTGGAAATACTTTTATATCACTATTATAGACAGCAGCAAACAAGATCTGGTGATTTTTACTTGTGCATTATGAGATACTACCTTGCCACGAGCCAACTTGGAGACTTCGAGCTTTGTAATCGGCAGAGACGGAGCCGAGGATCGGTTCCAAACCCATATGTAAGAATGACGGGCGAGATGTACTACAAACATGGAACTTTATGGCAAGCATATAACTTCTTTTTTAAGTTCATAACGCAACTGAACCTTTCTTTAGTGTTGATACAAAAAGCTTGATGTTTTGATGAGAAAAACAGTTCTGGATCATCAGTATGAATGCTTTATTTCCATTAGTTCTTTTTGAGATACAAGTTCATACTGACTATTTTATGTTACAACAAGCAGTTGGTTATTAGTGCTTTAGTGTACCTATCTATCGGTCGCTTCTAGGTGATTTCCATAGAATGGTAAGTACCCACTTTCAGATTATTTTTTGCTTAAAGTAGCTTTTCTGATAGTACTTAAGTCTGTGATTATTGTAATTGGATTGCTGATTTGTAGGTGGGTGTTTTTCTGAGCCCATGTTGTCCTTGGGAAAGCATAGTAAGTGTGGCTGCATAAGTCAGATTCCATCCAAAGACTGCCATCTGCACCACCTTTTCTAGCTTAGGGAAAACCACCAGATCTTCACCTACAAGGACTTCACTACATTGAACACGAAGGCAGCTTTTCACGGAGTCTGGACGTTTCAGGCCATTCTTCTACACAGGAAAGTCTTTGTACTGGCAACAAAGGGAATCCACTCTACCTCTGGAAGAAAACTCAAGTATCAGCTGTTAGAACAAAATTTCATTTAAACAAAGCTTAGGCAATAAAATAATTGTAAAGAAGGAAGATAAATTGGTAGTCAGAGAAGCAGTGGAGAAAAAGTGAAAGATTAGAAACCCTGCTGTTCCCACCAAGACCCGAGAGCATTGAATCTGGTGAGGCACTGCCTTATCCACCCCATATCCTATGTCTTATATCTACGTCATCCCTGCCTGTCTTAGCCCCTTTAAAGACAGACAGAGCTTTTTTGCACTATACTTCTAGCGAGACCTCTGTTGAAATGATCAAAACATGCTGGTGGGATAGGTTCCTGACCCAGAGACTCCCCATACTGTGAAATAGACTGGCCATACATGTCAAGCAGAGCGCCTCCATGGCCCTCTTCAAAAGGAACCTTGACGATTGGATGGGAGATAGGAAATTCACCCCGGGGATCACGTCATTCACCCTGCTAGACAGGTCCAGGGAAGTAAATATTGTGGGAAGAAATATCCAGGGAATTGTTATGGCTAGGCCCTAGGACTTAATGCCTAGTACCAACCTATGAGTGAGACCTCCATGCCAGACACTAGTTTGCAAGTAGCCACAACAAATGTTTACTCTTCTCAAACTTTAGTTGCGACGTTAGAGGTATATCAACTAGAAGCAGCAAGAAGTTCCTTGTGTTATACTACCAAACTTGAGAGGACACACTTGTATTTCAGTTATCCAGATAGATGCTTTGCTGTCTCATAGAGAGGAGTCTCCATCTTAAATTTTACAAGGATCAATATTGGAGTGCTAGGCATCCACCTTAGCAGTACCTGTCCCAGTGTCTGCAACCTTAAGTAACAGGAGGTTGGATTAGGAATACATAACCATGTGGCATAAAATTAGTTTTCAGGTGGCCTAGACTTAAGTGGAAGGAGTGACTTCCTCTGAACAAAAGGAAAAGGAATCCCATTTCTCAGACTCTGGTAAAAGGATGAGGAAGACTTGGTACATTGGGCTACAGCACAAGTGACAAACAAGCTATATCACTGAGCTCTGTTTCCTCAAGAGATTATTGAATCCAGCTGCTCCAGTGACTAATGCTTATCTGACATAGGTTTGATTAGCAACTTAGGTGACTGACTGAATGACAAGGAAAGGATGGGCATGCCCATCCAAGGTGGGAGGGTGCTCGTTGATATGCTCCTTAAAGGGAGGCATAGCTCAAAGAGGAGCGTTGCCTTGAGACCTAATCAACAAGCATGGGTGGTGGGGAAAGGGAGTGGATGAATCATAAAAAAATCCTCCTGCACTATTTTTCCTGGATGTTTCAAGGGATTCTAACTGGCTTTAGGTATCAACATGCTGTCTAAATTTAAAGGATGGACTATATCTGATTTGAAGAAAAAAGGTTTATATCATCAAGTCTAGCTATTTGAAGTTGCTGAACACACATGATGGAAAATAATATGTATACTCAAACAAATAAAGGGCACGGCAGGAAAGATACCTCAAGAGGTACTGAGGGACACACATTATGTAGATTGAATCATACATATTTTAATGTGGGAAAGCATGTCCATAATTGTGGTTGCAGTGCAAGAGATGCTAGCATTAGGAGTGCAACAACAGGTACAATTACACAAAAGCATTATTGTCTTAGCACTCTGCCTTTCCCACATAAGGGTTAGCTGTTGGACACACACCCCCATAGACAAGAATTTATTTATCCCCTTCCAGGGACATTAAAAAAAACTGGAAAATAAGGAGAAAACCCTTGGAGTCAAATTAATATTTCACCATCCAATCCCAAGCTGCCATCAAAACTACTCTGCAATGCAATGGCTTTTTATTGAAAGCAATCTATATCTGCCCAATTTAGTCAAATGAAGGGGGATGAAAGGACAGGCTTTGAAAAGTGACCAAGGAAGTGGCAAGCTGTGAGGGGAGGGGAGATAAGTGTACTTCCTCCCAAGGTAGTACGAGGACAGTATTTGGTTTCCAATGTCACCCCTCCTTTTCTTTTTTTGCCTCTCAACTCATGCATGCATGCATGCACACTTTTTGGAAGGGAGACTTTTGAAATTCCAATCAAATTAGTTCTGTCTAAATGTTGACAAATAGCATTATTTCTGTAGGTTACAAAATGGAGTTTAAAGCCTTTCGTCCCCTGTAGGAATGTTTCCCATCCTATCAGATGAAGTAAAACTAAAACGGCCAATATTGTCTCAGCTTTTGCATTGGGAAGCTGTACAAAGTCTTTGATATAGAACAAGGAAGGAGTTTATTCTTTACTCTAGGATTCCAGATACTTGTCCTAGATATATATAGTCTGAATAAATTTCTAAAAGCAACTAAATTCAGGATGCTCACCTTGTAGATATTTCTCACTTTCCTCGTACCAAAGCTTCTGTTGGTTATCTCAAATCTGAAGGATGCTTACTTGCATATCCCCATCCACAGGGGCTACAAATATTTTCTTATGTTATAAGGGAGGTCAGAAACATTTTCATTTCATCTTTTTGCAGATATTCTTCGTGTTTCACTGTTGCAGTCATTACATTAGTGTAATCTGCTGAGAGGTTGCCCTCAGTCGGCCTGAATTCCAAAGTTCTGGGTCCTGCGTCGGTTGCTGTCTCCTCTTCCATGACGTCAGGTCATCAGGGGTATAAAACATGCAGCCAACGCCATTTTCTTTAGTCTTTCTTGCCTTGCGGTGCCTGAAGCAAAAGCATTTCGCAAGTGCCAGTCATCCGACTACTGAAATATTCGAGTTTGAGTTTCAGAACCGAAGTCTTCATTAAAGCTAAGTACCCCGTTGGGGAACCTTTTTTCTTGCTCCATACCGATGTCAGAAAAAGTTAATAATTGTATTACTTGTGAGAAGCAAATACCTCATAAGGATTTCCATTTATACTGTATTCCTTGCCTAGGCCCTAATCACAACATGCCTGGCTGTCGGTTTTGTGCTAGATTTAACCAACGCACTATTAAGCGTCAGTATATTTTTGCCTCAAAGTATTTTGGAAACAGATTTAACTACCCAGAAATGTCGTCGGATAGCAATCCGACTACCAGAGTACATAAAAAATGCAAGGAAAAGGACAGAGAAAGGCAGTCGAGATCCAAAACAGACGAAACTTCTCTTAAGCCAGTCGCTGGTTCGCCGGTACTCAGGCGCTTTTGCAGCACCTGATACCCATTACCTTCAAGTTGGAGGCCTCTACCGACACCCATGTGGAGTCCGGCATGCCGCAAGATGCTGAAGGTATTGGACCGACAGATGTATCTCCCTCGGATGGGTCCTGAGCTGCTGAGCAGGCACCGGCTTCTAAGGGTGTATTCAGACCTCAACATTTGTTTATCAAACCAACGACAGCTGCAAAACCAAAGACAAAACAGCTTCTAAAACTAAAAAACTGACGCATGAGCCACATGCACAGGCCTCTGTGCCCAAAAAACAGATGATCAAAATGGCTGAAGATCTTATTACCTTGATCAGGGGTACCCATCCCCCTCCAGATAAGAGGCCTAGGCAAGACACTGATTATGAATCTTCAGATCAGGTTTGTATTTCTTCTGATTCCTCTTCTGATCAGGAATTATCTATACCTCCCTATGAGGATTCTGATGCAGAGGAGTCTATACCATCTGCTTCTCCTTCTGAGGATTATTAATTTGGGGAAACCTTGCATACTTTGAGGGAGCATTTTCACTGGGAGAGTCAAGATTTCTCAGAATCAAAAAAGAGGCTCAGGGATTTCCTTCTTCTCCTTCAGCACAGGCCTTTAGCCATTCCCCGTTTTAGACAATGTGGATGATGTGATTTCGGAGTCAAGCTTGACCCCTGACTCCTTACCTCCGGCTCCCAGTAAGCCTGACAGATATTACAGGGTCCCTGGCTCACATCAATTTTTATTTAGAAACCCTGCTGCTGATCCTGAAACTATTTCACAGGGTCCAAAGAGAGTTAAGGCCTCAACAGCAAAAAATCCTACCCCCTCTGACAGAGATTCAAGGGCACTGGACAGATGGGGAAAAAAAGGTTTATACATCTGCAATCTTGGCAATCAGAGCCTTAAACTGTCAATTTCATATGCTTAAGTATCAACAAAATGTATGGGATTGCTGAAACAGAAAATTATGTTGATTTCTGAATGTGCAGAAAATAAAGAATTGCAGGAATTATTGCATGCAGCTGAACAGATTGGAAAGCATACTTTGCAATGTGGTTTTGACTCTAAGAGGCCTCCTGCATGGCCGCAGTTACTGTATCTGTGATCAGGAGGCATGCCTGGCTAAAGGAACAAAATTTGCCTGATCATGTTAAAGCTAAATTGCTAGATGCACCTTTACAGCATGATACTCTGTTTGGTATTAAGGCAGAAGAGGTTTTAAAGAAAATGGAAGACGAAGCTAAGTCTATGCAAACTGTTAAAGACTTCTTACAAGTGCTGCCACCCAGATTCAGTAGACTCTGGCCTACAAAGAATTGGTCCTTTCCTGTGTCAGACAGAGCTCAAAGGGGCAAATCCAGACCCCCTAAGGGTTACAGATACCAGGCGCAACATTCCTACAGGTCAAAGCAATGGGGTGCTTCTACCTCCAAATCTGGAGGAGATAAAGCGCAAACCTACAGAAAACAATCTCAATGACTTCCCTCTGCCTACAGCAAGCACTTATCTTTTGGCAGCACCCCTAAGGGGAGTATTAGCACTTTTTGCTCAAAATTGGCAGTTAATAACCCAGGACAAGTGGGTACTAAACATAGTATAACAGGGATACAGATTCCATTTCCACACTCTGCCAGTGGCAAACGGTTGGCCAGATCTGCCCAAAAATTAATGGGCAGAGGCACAGAAACAGGTTACGTCCCTCATGGATATCAAGGCCATTCAGCTGGTACCAGAACAGGAAAAAGGACAAGGTTTTTACTCAAGACTGTTCTTGGTACCCAGAAAGGACAAGGCGTGGCAGCCAGTACTGGATTTATCAATTTTGAACACATACCTGGACATTCCAAAATTCAAAATGCTGACTTTGCAGCAGCTTCTGCCCATGCTGGGCAAGAATGCTTAGCTGGTGACATTAGACCTAAAAGAGGCATACATGTAAGTCCCAATAATCATGCAGAAGATACCTCAGATTCAAAGCTGGCTTAATGCATTACCAATTCTCTGCACTGCCCTTTGGCTTATCTACTGCGCCCAGGGTCTTCACAAAGTCCTTGGCACCAGTAATTGCATTTTGCAGACAAAAAAGTATACAAATATACCCTTATTTGGACGACTGTCTCATTCAAGCAGAGAGCAAGGACATTCTTCTTCAACACCTGGCGTTTGTGAAAAGGCTTCTAACATGCCTAGGGTACGCAATAAACGAAAAGAAATCACAACTGGTACCCTCACAGAAGATAACATTCCTGGGTGCAAGCTTGAATACATCTGCCCAGATGGCTTACCTCACACCAGACAAACAAAGGCAACTGACTACTTACTTCAAACTGATGGCAGCAAAAACCCAGTTATCTGCAAGACAAATTCTGCAAGCCTTGGGCTTCATGGCATCCTGCATCCTACTGATTCCATATGCGTGACTGCATATGAGGAAACTTCAATGTTACCTAAAAAGTGTATGGAATCAACATTCTCACAGTCTGGAAACAATGATTCCTCTCATACCCTGCCTACAACAGGAGTTTCTATGGTGGGCAAAGGCATGTCACCAAAACATGGGACAGGCCTTCACTCTATCCCCTGCCATCCAAACCTTAACAACAGATGCATCAGATTATGCCTGGGGGGCTCACATGGCAGGAAGATGCATTCAGGGCATATGCATCTACATATCAACCAGAAAGAGATGCTAGCTGTTCAAAATGCCCTAACAGCCTTCAAGGACTTACTTCATCCAGGACAACTACTGATAAAGACGGACAACACCACGGTCATGTGGTATATAAACAAGCAAGGGGGCACACACTCATACCCCCTTTGCAGATTAGCCATGGCACTGTGGGACACAGCTTTGACCTACCAAATACATCTCCAAGCTCAATTCCTGCCAGGAAAGCAAAATACTCTTGGCAGACGATTTAAGCAGAAACCTTATGGACCCTCACGAGTGGAAACTAAATCCACAAGTCTTCAGCATGATAACAGAGAAATGGGGGAGCCCAGACATAGATCTATTTGTCTCTGCTCAGAATTATCAATTGAAAAGATTCTGCACAAGGACTTATCACAGACAAGCATGGAAAGTGGATGCCCTATCCTTCAGTTGGAAAAACCTGTCAGTTTATGCCTTTCGTCCTCTGCCTCTTCTTCCCAAGGTCCTCCTAAAAGTCAGACAAGAGAAACCAAAGATTATACTAATTGCCCTGAACTGGCCCCGCCAATACTGGTACCCAGTCCTAAAGAACTTGTCTCAATACCCAGCTTGGACCTTACCTCAAAGACCTCAACTACTGTCCCAGCAAAACAATCAGATTCTGCACAATCAACTCCAGACACTGAACCTGGCAAGCATGGCTGATTATGTAGTTATACAAACAACTCCTCTCAGTAAAGCTGTAATGGATGTCATTTTGGAAGCCAGAAGGCCTAGTACTAGAAAATCTTATGCTGGTAAATGGAAGATATTCTGTGCTTGGAATCAAGCACAAGGAACTGATACAGGAGAACCAAATATTCCTCAGATATTACAATACTTAACTGAGATGCTTGACAAAGTCCTATCTTTATCTTCAATTAAAATCCATGCCTCTGCCATTTTGGCTCATTACAATACAGAGCCACCAATCTTTTCTCATCCTTTACTAAAGCAGTATCTTAGAGGAGCCAAAAATGTAAGACCTCCTAGAAGATCACCATTACCTGCATGGGACCTCCGTTATGTATTGGAAAAGCTCACCCTGCCTCCATTTGAACCAGCTGCTACCGCTGATATAAAATTCTTATCATGGAAAACAGCTCTGGTACTAGCAATTACTTCAGCAAGAAGAGTTTCAGAGCTACAGGCCCTCATGGCTGTAGAGCCTTTTATCATATTTTACCCAGACATGGTGTCTCTGGGGACAAATCCTACATTTATGCCTAAGGTGATTTCCAGTGTGGCTCTTAACCAAACAATTCATCTGCCAACCTTTTATCCAAATCCGCAGAACAAGGGGGAGAGAATTCTGCATTCCTTGGACGTACACAGACAGCTAAGATTCTACTTGAGCAGGACTAAAGCTCTAAGAAAAACTGAGCAATTACTAGTGACATATGCTCCAGGATCAGAAGGAAAGGCTATTTCAAAGCAGACAGTTTCAAAGTGGATAAGCCACTGCTACTTATACCATGGTAAACCTGTGCCCAAGGGCATTAGGTCTCATTCCACCAGAGCTGCAGCTACTTCAGCAGCATTTCTCAGAGGAGTACCAACCAAAGACATTCTAGAGGCTGCTACTTGGAGTTCTGTTCACACCTTTACAGAGCATTATCATTTGCCTCTCTACTCTAAGTCCAGGGCAGGTTTTGCCACTGCAGTTCTGCAGGGCCTTATAGCCGCACCTAATGCTGTTTAGCTCCAGCCTCCCAACCATAGCTTTGGGATTCTACCCAAATGTAATGACTGCAACAGTGAAACACGAAGAACATAGTACAGTTGTGTACACTTACCATAAATGTAGATGTTCGAGTGTATTCACTGTTGCAGTCCAAGTTACCCACCCGCCATCCCCCAGTCATTCTGGAGTTTATCTTTCCTTCTCTATCTTATACAACCTATGTGGTATATTTGCTTGTAGATGAAGGTAAAGTTTATATTGATGCATGTATATATATATATATATATATATTTTTTTTTTTTTTTTGTATATTTTTGCTACCTTTTTGGGGGCACCTGACATCTGGGGCAAGAAAAACTAAAGAAAATGGTGTTGGCTGCATGTTTTATACCCCTGACGACCTGATGTCATGGAAGAGGAGACAACAACTGACGTAGGACCCAAGACTTTGGAATTCAGGCTGACTGAGGGCAACCTGCCAGCAGATAACCCTAATGCAATGACTGCAACAGTGAATACACTCGAACATCTACATTTATGGTAAGTGTACACAACTGTACTTTTGCTATTGCCAGTGTGCCCAGAATATTTATCAAATGCTCGGCACCAGGAGTTGCTCACACCAGGACCATGGAAGTAATATTTACAACTATCTGGATGTCTGATCCAATCCCTACTGGAGGAAAACAGTTAAAGGATTCTGGGGTTCCCTAGACACTGCCTTTGTAAAGCATATAAGGACTATGGGGAAAAAGAAGTAACGCTAAGTAAAAAATTTTTGTTCTGGTTAGTATTTGTATGAACCATTTCATGATATAAACTGCATGCTGTATTGTAAACCAGTTGGTAATAGTGTGCAATAAGGAGTATTTTAAATGTTGGAGGAGTCTTTTCAGTGCTGTTTGCATGTGTTAAAAGATATTGAAGTAAACAAGTATCTATGTAGTTGTACTAAATATAGGTTTTGCAGTATAACAAGAGAAGAAAGGTTGAACAGAGGCAAGTTTAAGTTAATTTAATGCTGTGATCTTGACCGGATGGGATGTAAACATGTACTGATTGTATTATATGTAGTACTAAGATGATAATTTCCCTTGTTTTTACAAGGGTTGGCGTCTAGATTCATGTCATTGACTTAAAGATATAAACAAGTTTTTAGTAAGCACATAGGCTTGAAAAATAAGACAGAATGATAAAAGCCACAAACAACACTAAATTTCTTGCATCTGCAAAGGTATTAGGTTGTTCTTTTTTTCCCTGTTAGAAAATGTTCCCACTGGAAAAGCAGATTTCTGCAGCAAAAGGCAGTTAGCCGGGGAAGTATTGTGCATTCTGTTCTGAGTGAATTTTACAAAGATTCCGTCATGCGTCTGCAAGTTGTTGGCTGTTTTTTCTTATTATTACTAACTACTTTTATATGGAGAAGAGTTACCTACAGGTGCAAGTAATTAATCTTGAAATTCCGAGTATTCCTTGCTGAGGAAGTTGCAAAAACTCAAGGTACAATGGCAAGCTGTTCAGTGAAAAATAAAGTTTAAAATTATGGGAAGTGAATAAGAGATAGTAGCCTCCCCAGGAGCCTTAATACTTTAATGCATTTACTGGAACACTACATAATTTAATTTTATTTAAATGTAGCCAATGCAGTTTTTTTAGAGCTAAAAGTTAATGTTTTATGAAAGCATACACACTGGTGTCCTTCTGTATCACTGTTGCAGTATTCTTTACAAACGGGATTCCTTGCCAGTGGTAGCCCAGTGTACTGACAGTATACCAAAGTCTTAGGATGTTATAGACATTGTATGTCACATGTATGATTCCCACTTAAGGTGTAAGATATGAAGATGACATACAGATGTACATACCTCAGAACTTTACTGCCAGTTCAAAACCTTCATTGATCATCGGTCTGAATGCTCCTTCTGTACTGATTATCAACCTGTGTTTCTGATAAGTGTCCCACTGGGGTTCCTATTTAACTTTTTTCGACTTTATTTTTTGTGAGTTTACATGTCATCCAGAAAAGGAAAATGTCAGCATGGGAGGCAGATTCCCCATAAATATCTTCATGAGCTGTGTGCCTTCTGTTTGGGTGCTTCTTCCAACCATATGAAGTGTTCTATCTGCACAGCATTTGTCCCTAAGACCCTACGTAGCTGTCTCTCATTCTTGTCGATTTACCTGGAGAACTAACGTTGTAAATTGTTGGTGCAAGATGCTATAATGGAATCTTCCTGTCCTGAAGGTCAACCACCTGCCAAGAAAAAGGATAAAAAAAAACTCAGGTCTGATTTAGCTGTTGTTCTACCTCCCCAGACATCCCTCTCAAGGCTGGCAAAAGCCCAAAAGATATCAGTTGTTGTTTTGGATTCTTGTGCCATGACCCTGTCAGAGGCTGGCATGGATCTGACTTCTTGCATGTCCTTGAAGGCTGTGCAGTGTTCGCTCTGGATGTTGAAGAGGAACCTCGGCTGATTATTACTGAAGGACCGAGGGAGATAACACAAATCATAGTTCAGAAGGAGATTCCTACTACATTTGTTGAGGATAGGCAAGGCTCCAAACCTCTTAGGGTTTTTAGGGCAAATGTCCTTCAGAAGAAACAAATAGAATACCAAGCATGTTTCCCCTGCTACCAATGATCCTCAGCATGAATGACAGGATTTTACCCAGGGGTTGTTTAATGCCTTAATGGCCTTAAACCTTCCCAGGGAGTTTTTGTGCATGCTCCTCTTTGGTCATCTATTTCCCTTAAGAGGCCAGGAGAGCAGGAATCCTCTAAAGAGGATTTGGATTCTGAAGAAGAGTCATTTTCATATTCGTCTCAAATCCCTTCTTTGGATTACGGATCTGAGGAGGAAGATTCTATTAGTCCAGACTCTCCCTTGAAAGATCTCTTCTTTGGGGACACGCTCTCTTGCATGATGGAATATTTCAAATAGAATTTTTCTCAGGTTTCTGATATTCAAAAGAGGTATTATGAACTTCTCCAGATGGAGTGTCCTAAGCCCTCTGCTGTACCTCCAGTCTTGGTTGCCTTTCGAGATACCATTTCAATAGCCTCCATGGCTCCTGCACCACCCGTAAGAAATCTGCAAGAATTTACAAGGTACTTGGTGATTGTAAGTTTTTGTACAGATGTCCTTCTGCTGATCCTTCTGTAGTATCTGTCTAATCTGACAAACTTTCTAAACCTCTGCCATAGTAAACTACTTCCTTCAGACAAGGATGATAGAGCTATGCATTATTTAGGTAAAAAGGTGTATACCGCTGCCACCCTGCCTTTTTGGGCCTATTAATTACCAAACCAATATGACTAGGTATGTTTTAGTCCTCCTTTCTCAAACGTCTCAGGGTATCCTGACCTTCCTGATTCAGAAGAGAAAGTCTTGACCTTTTCTCTGCCTAGTTCTACCTGTCAAGTGGCTCGCCACTCTGTTAAATGTAGTTGTAATGCAGCTGATGCCTCCTCTATGGCTGCTGTCATTAGTTCTATTTTGAGACATTATTATTGATTTCATCTCTAGCCCTTACCTGATGATATTAAGGCTAAATTGTTGGATGTTCCTCTTCATAACATGAATTATTTTGCTGATGCTGCTGTTGACCTGTTTTAAGTCCCTCCAGGATAAAGGCAAGGCCTTGCAGGAACAGAAACATATTTTTGTGTCTCCAGTCCCTAAGTTCCAGAAAAATTATCCCTCTTAATCTGCTTTTGTACTCAGACAGCCTCACCCTCCTCCTAAAGGTAAGAAAGGTAGTAGGTGTGTACCTCCTGCAAAGTCTACTCAGACTCCTACTTCTCAAAAGCCTCCTTTTCAAGACAAACCAACTTCTGTCTGACAATTTGCTTCCCCTTTCCTTGAGTCAGGTTCCCCTATCCGTTTGCCTTTCCCTGTCCTTCCCCAGTTGAAGGGTTACTGAAAGCTCTTTGATTCTGTTCTTCATCCCACAGGGATACTTCATGATGGGGAAACCTCTTCCTCCTTTTCTGAGCATCTCTAAACCGCCTCAGGAGCAGCTTCCTTTCTTTCCAGAATTGCTTCAGGGCCTTTTAGCATAGGGCACTATGTAATCATGTCTTCTGCCCAAGAAGGGAAGGGGTTTATTCCAGGATGTTTCTGGTATCCAGGAAGGAAGGTACCTTGAGACCCATTCTGGATCTTTCTCAGCTCAGCACCTTTCTGAGGGACCCTTCCTTTTGGATGTTGCCCCTTCACACCCTGTTCCCTCTTCTTATTCCCCAGGCTTTCTTCGTATCCCCGAACATCAAGGATGACTATCTTTACATTCCAATTCATCCCCTTTTCAGGAAGTTTTTACTTTTCTCAGTTTCTTCCTTGGATTTTCAGTTCTCTGCTTTGAAATGTGGACTCTCAGCTGCTCTAAGGATAGTCACCAAATGCCTCACTCCTGTCATTGCGTTTTGCAGGATGAGAGGAGTTCAAATCTTTCCTTATCTGGACAACCTGCTCATTCAGGCTTCATCCTCTGAGGTCTTGCTTCAGCATCTCCAGTTTGTCCTTACAAGGCCTGGGGTTTACCATAAACTTTCAGAAGTCAGTCCTGGTTCTTTTTTAGGATCATGTGTTTCACGGTTGCAGGATCCAGACCATTCCCATGCTGCCATCCCTGCCTACACCCAAGACTGTCTCTCTAATCACCTTTATTCAGTCTCCTCTTCCTCTGGCTTCAGTCATGGCCAGGGACTTTCTCAGGGTCCTAAAATTCATGGCCTCTACTATTCCTGTGCTGACACTGGCCGGACTTCATATGAGAAAACTACTGTGGTTCCTAAAGTCAATGTGGCTTCAGCACAGTTGTTTGTTCCTCTCCTTTCATGCTTCAAACTCAAGCTTCAGTGGTGGATTCATCAGCTTTCTCTCAACCTGGGACCTCACTCAATCCCCAGTCCATTCTCAGGCTTTTTTTTTTGGATACCTCAGATAAGGGGAGAGCTTCCTTCAGTTCCCTCAAGGTCAAGGTTCTCTGGCCTCCTCATCAGAGGTCAGATCATATTTTTTTTTTTTTTTTTTTTTTTAACAAGAAACATCTTTTATGACATAGGCAATCATACATTTATATAAATGAAAACAAACTATATTGACAATCTCAGTTGCATGTATTTTACATCATAAACCATATTGACATAATTTTAGTTGCAAACATTATACATCACTTAACAATCTACCCAATCATTGTCAAACATTGCATGGTTCATTCAAATCCTGCCTTCTTTTAAACTTTGTTTCTCCCCTGTATGTATTGTTCCCACAATTCTCATTTTTTTCCCCTGTATAATTTGTTTTGAGTCCCTTATTTTTTCTGCCAATGGTTCTAAATATAATTCAAATAACAAAGGGGAAAGATGACACCACTGCCTGTTTCCTCTGCTCAAACAGATGATATCAGAGGGGACCCCACCCACTTTAATTTTCACCTCTAATCCCTCATATATCCTCCTACTTGACTTTATCATTTTATCAGGGAAGGCAAATGCTTCCATTGCCCTGCTCATAAAGTCTCAGGTTATTCTGTCAAATGCTTTCTCTGCATCAAGACCCACCAACAACAGTGCTTTTTTCTTGCATTCTGCCTCCCTCTGGATCATCAATGTTCTGTTAATGTTGCCTAATGTTTGCCTCCCCCCACAATACCACATTGATCCATAGCTATCAATTTTGGCATCCCTTTTGCCATTCTTTTAGCCATTATAGACATAAACACTTTATAGTTGTGGTTTAATATTGAAATTGACCTGTACGATGATGGATCTGATGGATCTTTACCCTCTTTAGTTATTATAGCTACTACCACTTTCTTTCAGGATGTTAGTACTTCTCCTCCTCTTAAAATAGTGTTAAACAAAACCATCTAGAACTTTATCAGTTTTTTTCTCTCCAAGCTTTCTGACTTCTACAACAATACCATCTTTTCCTGGGGAATTTCATGTAGATTAGTTATGCTTCACCGTTTTTATCTTATCTCCTCTTATCCTGTTAGTAATTGAGCCTCTTCTGCTTCTAACCTTGGCATATTTAATTCTTCCATAAACATTTCCATTTGTACCTTTACTTGATTTCCATATTTCTGTGCTTTATACAAACTTTCATAGAATTTCCAAAATATTTCTAATACTTCTACAGAATCTCTTGTTACCTTCCTTGTTATAGGCTCCTTAAGCTTGGTGACAGCCCTTTCTACTTTCTGTTGCCTGAGTTGTTGTGCTAAAAGTTTTGGTGCTCTAGAATTACTATCAAAAACAGTTGCTTAACAGCAGTCTTTCTTAACTCATGCATATTATGTATGTACTCCCTTATTTTCTGTTCATCATTCTGCAATTGCTCCTCTTCTTGTTCTGGGAGATTCCCCTACTTTACAATACTTTAACATGTGTCAGTACATCTAATAATTCTTGTTACTTAGCCATATCTCACTTTCTTTTATTTCCACCCTGTTTTTAAAATCCACTTTAATTTCTATCCTCTTTAATAGCTCCTGAATAATTTCCACTACCTATTCCTTAAATTCTCCTCTTTTTAACAGATGGGTGGGAAAGCTCCCAATGTCTCATTTTTATTCCATTACCTTGTGTTTTTCTTTTAGTTATTATTGGAGCATAATCTGAAATAGTTATTGGGTACGTATCAAGACACTTAACTAAATGCACATGTCCTGTAAAATGTAAACTCTGTCTAGCCTAGCCCAATTTTTGTATCTTGGGGAATAATATGTAAATTCACTCCGAACTCCTAGTACTGAATACACATATTCTATGACAAATATTTTCATAAATTTCTTAAAAACTACCCTCCTTAGTTATATTTTCCCTTCTGGGTCCCACAGACACATCTTCAGTGTTGCAAATCAAATTCCAGTCCTCACCTATAAGTAATATTCCTTGCGGAAAACTGATTTCCTCCCAGAATTTTCTTAAGCTCCATTATAGCAGTTTTAGGTGGAATATAATACATGCCAGTATAATCCTCCTCTCTTGCCAGTAGCTCCTTAGTACTACAAATCTACCATTATTATCTTTTTTTTTCTTCTATTGCTATTGGAGCTCCTCTTGCAATTAATATAAGTACTCCCCTTTTTTTTGTCCCAGATATCCTTGCTGAATAACCATCCTGAAAACTTGTCTTTATCAAATTTGTATGTCCAGTTCTTTCCAAATGTATCTCCTATAGCATAGCTATTTACATGTTCATTTTTTTACTACAGTTCAATGTTCTTTTTTTGTATTTATTTGAGACCATTTACATTTATAGCCATTACAGAAACCATCGTTGTATTAAAAAGATTATTCCCATCTTTTATGTATAACAGCTTTTTTGTTAAATGTACTGTGGGTGATAGGATTTTGATCCCTTTTAGATACCTTTTTTTCTGAGGATGTAGGGGTCTGCAGGAGGCCAGGAAACCCACTACCAGGAAATCATACATGTCCAAATGGAAGAGAATTTATATCTGGTGCCTTTCTCTTAACCAAGATCCATGTTCTGTAGGGACCCCTCTGGTTCTGTCTTATTTGTGTTAATTGCTCCATGCTAGGTTAGCATATTCTTCTGTTAAAGCTCACCTTTCAGCTGTTTCTGCTTGTCTGCCATTAACTCCTCCTCTTGCCTCTAGGTTTGAGGTCAAACAATTTCTTAGACTGCCTTCATTTCAGGCCTCCCTAGAAGACTATTCCACCTTTCTGGAACCTCAGTTTTGTACTTGAAAATTTGAGTCAGGCTCCTTTTGATCCTGCAGCTTTTGCTTCCTTGCAGCATTGTACTTGGAAGACTGTTTTTTTTGGCCCTCACTTCAGCTAAAAGAGTCTGTGAACTCTAGTCTGTTATGGCTGTTCCCCCTTTCTTAGTTTTTCATAGGGACAGAGTGTCTCTTCATACTAATCCTTCTTTTATGCCTAAGGTGGTTAATGAGTTGTCTCTTAATCAGTCTGTTCATTTGCCCTCCTTTTTTACTTCTCCACAGTCTGTTAATGAGAAGGTTCTCCACACTTTGGATTTACATAGCTCAGCTATTATTTGGATAAGATTAAGGCCATTTGCAAATTTGAGCAACTTGTTCTTTCTTTTCATTCAGAATCTCTAGGTTTGACTGTTTCTAAGCAAATCATATTCTCTTTGATCTCTAAGGCCATTTCTTTTTGTTACTGCTTTCATGGCAAATGTCTTTCAACCTCAGTAAAGGCTCATTCTGCTATAGCTGTTGCTTCCGCTGGTGCTTTTATTCAAAGGATTGGATGTCAATTCCATCCTTGAGGCTGCTATTTGGACTTCTGTCTATACCTTCATTAAGCATTACAAACTGGATGTTGTTTCTAAAACAACAGCTAGCTTTGGTGCAGCTGTCCAGCAAGGGTCCTCTGTGCCTTCCTCCTCCCAAGTTTCCTCTTGAGCTTCTGTACTCTCCCATTTGTAAAGAATACTGCAATAGTAATATGAAAGGACATAGTACAGTTCTGTAAAATATTACCATAACAGTGGATGTTCTTTTCTGCACTGTTGCAGTGTTCACTCCCTCCCTTCTCCCCCTTTTGTTCTGTCCTTCTCCTTTTGTCTTCCTGGCCTGGACTTCTTTTTTATTTCTCCTTCTGGAAGCACATGTTCCTCCTTGTTCCTAGGAATATTGTTCCTCCTGGGGCTTCTCATTTCTGAGGTCTGTACATCACCTTTACACCCTACACCTTGAGTGGGTTGCTTACATGTAATGCATCTACAAAATCCTAAAGCTTTGGTGTACGGTCCGTACGTTGGGCTCCCCTTGACAGGGAATCCTCTTTGTAAAGAATACTGCAACAATAACGAGAAGGATATCTACTTTTATGGTGAGATTTTACACAACTGTACTTTTTCACATCTAAGAGGAGAATAGAGATAAGAAAAAAGCAGACAGCAGTCTGGGAACACAGGCTGTAACATACACTTTGGCATGAGTAACCTTAATTTTAGATTAGGTTATGTCTGTAGATGCAGCTGTCGATTTGGGGGAGTTCCTACCTGGAGAGTTTACTTCATTTATTAAAAATGTACTTAGTTGTGTGTGTTTGTTCTAGGGGATGGAAGTGCTCCAAAAAAATTTATTCAGTTTTTTGTTTGAGGGTTTTCATTAAAGCAGTAAGCCATGAGAAATGTGACATAGGTTCAATGGAGATGAAAAGAAAAACTGTATAAAATATCAGCCTGGCAAACGTTAGTGTGTGCATGTAAGACAAGTGTGCATATAAGACAGAGGTTGGAAAAACACATAAAAAAAAACTGTCATGTATAATGGAAAGAATAGCTTTTTATCATAATGGCTGCTGTATCCATAGTGTCATTAAATGTAAGTGGTCTGACAGGTATAGTCCAAAAGGAAAGAATATTGAATTATATTACAAATTAATGGGTGCAAAAAGCAAAGCAATATGAGACACGTTTGGAAAGAAAAGAGCATGTCATTTTGACAAAGAAAGGATTTCATGATAGATATTCAGCAGAATATCAGGGACAAAGGAAAACGGTAGTAATAATACTGATGGCTAGAGGGGCTACAACAGTGACAGAGGGGGAAAAGGACAATAATGGTAGACACGTAGTAGTAAAGAGCTGTTGGCAAGGAAGGAGTAGTAACACTCCCATGTATTTATATTCTTAGGAAAATTTTGAGAGAAATCAGCTTTTAGCAAGGAATATTTCTTACAGGTGAGGACTGAACATTGATCTGCAATAGTGAGGACGTATTGGGGGACCTGTAAGGGAAAATATTACAAGAGAGCAGATTTCTGAAGAAATGTAGGAACTTGGGACAGAATTTACATAGTATTCCGACAAGATACAATAACTGTGCTCCACTGGATATAAATTATTTTCCACAGGGACATGTGCATTGAGTTGAAAGTTTCAACACACATCCAGTTACTGTTTTGGATAATACACAGATGACAACCAAGAAAAAAGTTGCAGGTAATGAGGTAAAATGAGATACTGGTGCTTTCCCAGCTACCTGTTAAAAATAGAGGAATTTAAGGAATGGGCAGTGGAAATTATTTGAGAGTTATTAAGGAAGACAGAAATGTCTTCAGAAGGAATAGCTACACAGTGGAATAGAATGAAAATGGAGTTTAAAAAGAGTAGAAATAAAAGAGAAAGTGATATATTATGGTGTACGAGGCATTGTTTAGAAGGACTGACAAAGGGTGAAGTATTACAGAATAAGGGGAATCTCAAAGAACAAAGAAGAGGAGCAACTGCAGACTGCTAAAGAGAAAATAAGGGAATATTTGGATAGTATGCGTAAGTTTAGAACGATTGCTGCTAAGAAAGGTTGTTTGTTTGTTATAGAAAGTAGAAAGGTTGTTTCCAAATTTAGGAAGCCTATGATGAGAAAACTAATCAGAGCTCCTATAGAGGTGTTAGAGCTATTTCAGGAATTTTATGAAAATTTGTATAAAGCAGAGGAATGTGGAAAACCAAGAAAAAGCACAAATAGATATTTGTGGAAGACTTAATTATGCCGGAATTAGACAAAAATGACACTCAATAACAACTAGTTAAGATAGGAGAAGATAAGATAAAAACAGTAATGTATAATCAATCTACAGGGAAGTCTCTAGGAACAGATAGTATTCCTGTGGAAGTTTGAAAGTTAGGAGGGAATAAAGTAATAAAAATCAGGAGGATTTTGTTAAATAGAATTTTAAAAGGGGTGGAAGCACCAGCATCTTGGAAGTAAGCTGTGGTGTCTGTATTTCCCAAAGAGGGTAAGAACTGTCAGACGCAGCTTCATATACACCCATTTCAGTTTTAAAGCATGATTATAAATTGTTTATACTAGCTAAAATAATGGCAAATATATTGCCAAAATTGATATATATGGATCAATGTGGTTTTGTTGAGGGGAGGCAAATACTAAACAACAGTAATTGAACAATGATGATCCAGAGGGAAACAAACTATAAGAAAATGCTCCCGTTGTTGATGGGTCTTCATGCAGCATTTGACACAGTAAGCTGCAATTTTATAAGTAGGGCAAGGGAAGCATTTGCATTCTGTTATACAATAATAAGGTTAATTATGAGGATATATGAAGGATTGGAGGCAAGAATTAAAGTGGGAGGGCTTCTCTCTAATAAGTTGTGTTTGAGCAGAAGAACCAGACAGGGTTGTTCTCTTATCTCTTTGTTATATGGTTTATATTTAGAGTCACTTGCAAAGAAAATAAGGGGCTCAGAAATCTAAGGTTATAATTGCTATGGTAATCAAGAAATGTTGGCTTTATTGGCAGATTATATTGTTCTGTACATGGTAAATTCAAAAAAGGACAACTCGGTGTTATGGAACATTTTTGAGACAGTTTAAAGTCTTTTCAGGATATAAAATGAAAAGATAAAACAAACGCTACTTCCCTATTTATGAAGACATGATATGATGAAGTATTTAGGAGTATGGATTAAAGAGGCTTCTGCTGTGGCAGCTGAGGATATCTTGGAAGAGACTAAAAAGATAATACAAAAACTGGGAAATTGGAAACTTTTATTTATGGTATGTGTAGTAAAATATAAGCAGTGAAAATGTTTTTAATCTCTATAGTTTTATATACAGGTCAGGCATATGTTTAGCAACGAGAGGAAAAGTTGTCAACAATAATTAATAATAAAGAGGTGAAGTAATTTATCTGGGAAGGAAAAAAGGGTAAGAGTTAAGTGGGATAAGTTTATCTTTCCAATAAAGCAAGGTGCTTTTGGGATTACCTGATGTGAGGAGATATTTTAATGCTACACAATTAAGGCTAATATACATAACACAAGCAGAGGGTTATAATTCAAAGTGAAAAGGGATGGTGAAGGAGGTGGGTTGTACAAACAATAAGGAGAGAAGGAGAGGGTGGAATTTTGGGTCCAGGTCCTTAAAGAGAAAAAAAAAAACACCATACAGAATATTATGTTCATAAAGTTGCAGAAAGTACTTTGAGAATTAACATGAATGGAGAAATATATTTTTAAGTAGGGATGATGCAAGTAGGGGTACAGAAAATAAGTGAGAGGGGACAAGAATTTACTGGGGAAAACTGACAAAGGAACCAAGGTACTGGGGACAAATAACTACAGAGGTAAAGGTAATAGAGTGGAAGTTTGGACTGTAGGTTAAAGACTGCCTTCTCTATCAGGGATTAATATCAGATTGTAGACAAAAAGAAAGGGATAGGGGAATCTTAACTGAAAGACTTGCTCTGGTAAGAGTTTTTAGTCTAATGTATAACAGAAGCCGCTGATGAAAAAGGGGGAAATTAGTAGGACATATAAATATTGCATGAAAACTATAGGAGTCAAACAATGACTGGACATGTTAAAAACTGATGTGTAATGTTGGTAAGCTACAGTTGTGTGGCACTGATTCGACTGTATAACATTTGCAACTGAGATTGTGTCATTATGGTTTATTGTCATTTATATAAATCTAACATGGAGATTAAAAAGATTGGGAAGAGAGACAGGAAATCAATTTACAAGAGAACAGTGGGAGGACATATATATGGCTCCCAAGTGTGCAACAAAGTCCAGAAGGTGTTGGAATTTGCTTGGAAATGTTTGCATGTATATTTTTATATCCCAAGCAGACTTCAAATAATTTTTCTTCAGGTAGATAAATGATGGAGGTGTGATTTGGGAAGAAAGAAGTAACTGGGAACATGTTTTTTGCAAGTGTAATGAGTTGGTAGACTTAAAAAATTCCCTACATAGTACTCTGTCAGAGATATTGTGGGAACAAATTATTCTTTTGAGCCAGGACACAGGATATGAATTGCCTAGCCATTAAGGCCTTATGAAGTTTAATTCTGTTAGCTGTCAAAAGCAATTACTAAAAATGTAAATGAAAATCTAAATCAAATGTTTTTGAAGTATTGAATATTGTAACAGAAATAAAAATAACTAGAAGACAGATCTTTAGAAAACAGAGCAAATTAGATATAAATAAATGGAGTTTGTGGGAACAATGTTCAGGAGGAAGAGTGGGGTTTAAAGGAAGGCACAAATTAATTTATGTAATGGACTGAAAGTTGTAAAGAAAGAAAACATATAATGTATGTTGTAAGTGGAAAAATGTTAATATGGTTGGTTTTCTTTTTCTGTTTATGTAAGTATCTCTATGTCTTAAGTGTTATTTTAATAAATGTGTTAAACCAAAAAGAAATGTATCTTACTGGAGACCTGAAAGCCTAGCAGTAGAAAATCTTATTTAGCCAAATGAAAAAGGTTCTCTTTATGGTGTAATTCTAGAGGTATTACATTAAAAGATGTTACAAAGCTAGCAGTTTTGCAGCATTTGGCTGATCTCTTCTGTATTTATTTATTAAAGTTTGTTAACTGGATAAGTATTCATTTATTTGAACAGTTATGTGAGAATAGTGTTAGAGAATGGTGTCATAAGATCAGGAGGCCTAAATATTGCAATCTTACTCCTGGTGAGAGGGAGCTATTTTACAGATTGGCCAAGGACACCAGTTCACGCATTATGAAACCAGACAAGGGTGGAGGAGAGGTCATAATGGACAAGTATCTTTATTCCTCCAAAATGTTAGATTATTTACACAATGGAAAAATTTTAATTGAGATTTCGCGTAATGAGATTAATATCACATACTGCTGTATTGATTTAGTTTTGGAGGACATTTTTGCAAGGTTTGATCTACCTATGAACACTAGAGTTTCTGGTGGTTAACAAGCCTAGAATTCCAGGGATCTTCAGAATTCCTAAGATCCATAAATTAGTTTCAGATCCCCCCTCTGCAACCTGTTGTAGCACCTGCTGGGTCTAAGACTGAACCATTGGCCAGATTTGTGGACTTCAACTCATTCACTCTAATGGAGCTCAGGAAGTTTGTACTGTAACTTCCAATGGGTGGAGAGTAAGTCTTTTGATAGAATCAAATTATGTCCTCACATTTCAAACAAATGTTCATATCTCTGGAACCATAGGGATTATGAAAGAACTATAAATGGGAAACCCTTCAGCACAAACTATTTTTATAGTGGTGGTATTCCTTAGGTTTTAGGTCTTAAACTGAATTTTATAAGTCACAGTAAACACAGTAGCTATTATGTTTGTAATATTTTGTAAACAACTTACAATATCTCAGCAACCACTCAAGTTACACACATACTGTTAGCAGCATTTTATTCATCTAGATGAGAACTTTCATACGAGGCTAAGTAGTTATGTCTGTGCTACTTGGTTGTTGAGATATTTAGAAAAAAATGAAAATTATATCTATATAAATTAATATCATAAAAACAACAGTTAATATATCTGCACTAGACAGAGGTCAAATATTAATGCAGTTGAGTTTGCCATTGTGTAAGCTTTAAGAAGAAATATTTAAAAACTTTGTACATAGCATGATTTTGGAATTATTGATGCAAATATGAACAAGCAATATTTGATGCCTAGAGGCGTCAGTAGGAGGTAAATGCAGATGCACCTGGAGGCATCACTCGGATGTAATGAGTTCAACTCAAGTCATTTTCTAATGACAAAGGGCACATTCACAAAGGATCATGGCACTTTTTTGAGATCATTTCTAGGTTTCCATTCATGACAGATGTTCTCTTTATCACTGTCAACATCAAAGATCTTTTTTCTGTGATCCCCCATGAGGAGGGGTTGGATTGGTTCCATCAAGCTATGGTTAAGGGCACTCATTTAAGTAACAACGAGATTAATTTAATACTCCAATTCATGGAATTAGTGTTGACTAATAACTTTGTATACTATGAGGGTAAATATTACAAGCAACATAGAGGCATAGCAATAGGGGCAGCTTTGGCCCCCATTCTCCTCGTGAACATGATCCTATCTTTTTGGGAAAGTTCCATAGTTCTAGGTTCACCCTTTTCTTCCATGCTTGGAGTTTATTTAAGGTCCCTGGATGATATCTTCATCTTGTGGAAAGGTGGTTTAGATGAGCTAGAGTCTTTTATGATTTTTTTAAACCTTTCCACTGACTTCCTTGAATTCACCTACCAATGGAATGATAAATCAATTGACTTTCTTTATATTACTTTGACAGCCAACATCTTAAATGACAGAAAAAGAATTTGGTCAAAGGGCAATTGATTAGGCTCAGCAGACTAGTATCTAATGATACAGTTGAGCATCTAGAAAGTGGTGATGATTGGGAAACATTGGTTGAAAAGAGAGAAGACTACTGGCAATTACTATTGAACACTACTGCTCTACCAGGTCTAAATTACCTTATATCTATCAAATCTATTTTGAAAATTAAGGCTGATATATATTGTCATAGAAAATGTTCATACAAAATTTCCAAGTAAAATTTTGTAACAATAGGTTTTAATAACAGCATTTTAAACTGTCATAACATATTTTCTGTATATCCAATACTTATAAATTTGAATATTTCTGCATATTTATACTTCTTAAGATATATATATATTATATATATATATATATATATATATATATATTTAATAGTATGCATTTTCAGCAATATGCACATTCATTATTTATGTCTTTTATTGTGGTCTATTTGATGTAAATTTCTTTGTAGCAGATCTTAGTGTGATTTTAACTATTTAAGAAATAAGGGTGTACGTCTTTAAGCATTAAGAATTTTGAATGTGGTGCCTTTTTCCTTGTTTATAAAAAGGAAGAAGTGGCATAGCAAATTGTTTCTGATGCAGTTCCTCTTAATGTGGAACAAAAGTGCTCAAATGTAATGATAAAGGATTTGTTGGTGGCATCTGGTGCAGCAACTTTTTTGTTTTAATTGTGGTCTTTGAGTACGCTGTTTATGGTACGTTTAACTGGATAGGTGAACTGACCCAGTTACTCTTTTCAGTCGTGACACAGCCCACCATGAAAAAAGAAAGTAAAGAAGTTATTGTAAAAATAACAAACAGAAAGGTATAATGTATTATTACATAGTGGTATCTGTCATTCTTCTGTCACCTGTGTACCTTTGTGCCAATACAGCTCGCCTTCCATTGGACACCCACCCCTTTTGTCTACCCACTCTATAGTGAAACAGTTTCTGAAAGGGGTCTTGCCCCCACTAAGTTTCCTGACCTTACTTTTGTAATCGAGAAAGTAACTCTAACTCTAGCTCCATTCATGTGAGTGCTTCTGCAGCACTTTTATTTCTTAACCTGAAAGATTTTTTTTTTTTTTTTTTTTTGGTAGCTGTTGATTCAGTCAGATGGATATCTAATGTTCAAGTTGTCATGTGGAGAGGACCCTACATGACATTTCACCAAGAAAGGGTGAGCCTTAGAATTAATCCTTCCTTCGTGTCTAAGGTAATGTTGGAGTTGGCACTGAATCTGGTCATAGAGTTTACTTGTCTCAACCCCTGGAACATGGGAGGGAGAAGATAATATACCTACTGAATGTGTGCAGGCAGCTCAAATTTTATATAGCAAGAACAGAGACTTTCAAGTAAAACCAGTTGTTTGTATCATTTATGCCAGGCAAGCAAGGTGATCCTGTAACCAGACAAACTTTGGCCAAGTGGAATGAGGAAGCTATAAAAACCCTGGGGAGCCCCATAATAGCCCATTTTGCTAAGTAACTAGCTACCACAACAGCTTTCTTTAAAAATGTATCTCACCAGAGAATCTGTGAGGCAGCTACATGGACTACCGTGTACACCTTTTCCAAATTTAAAAACTGGGTAACTAGGTGATGAACAGAGCAGCTTTTGTTACCACAATCTTTCCAACACAAGCTAACTAATACCAACACAGTGGGATTGCAGACAGCTTTAGTATACTTCACTTGGTGTAAAGTACCATACTGTAAGAAAGAGCTAGTGAACATAGTACAGTTGTATGAGAAGGGTCTACTTCACCTTATCGCATGTGAACGTGTATACCTTTTCCAAATTTAAAAACTGGGTAACTAGGTGATGAACAGAGTAGCTTTTGCTACCACAATCTTTCCAACACAAGCTAACTAATACCAACACAGTGGGATTGCAGACAGCTTTAGTATACTTCACATGGTGTAAAGTACCATACTGTAAGAAAGAGCTAGTGAACATAGTACAGTTGTATGAGAAGGGTCTACTTCACCTTATCACATGTTGAAAATATTGAACGGCAATAATGTTGTAAATGCCATCAGTGGGATTGCAGACAGCTTTAGTATACTTCACATGGTGTAAAGTACCATACTGTAAGAAAGAGCTAGTGAACATAGTACAGTTGTATGAGAAGGGTCTACTTCACCTTATCACATGTTGAAAATATTGAACGGCAATAATGTCGTAAATGCCATACATCGAAAGTGTTGTTGTGGGATCATGGTATAGTGGGGATGAGAAAATTTGCTCTTTCCTCACTGTAGTGCGACCTCGGAGTTGGTATATATAATTAATGGGGGGTGAAGAACAGTTTCGATGTACGGCATTTTCGATGTTTATGGCGTTTGATATTGTCATCTTTCGACAAGATAATATAGACGCTATGAGAATGCCCATCATAACTGTAGATATTTGAATAGGATTATTGCAGCAGTGTAAGCTCCACCTTCCCCCCAAATAATTACTTCTCCAGTATCCTTTGTAACCTGAAGGTGGAGAAGACAAAGAAACCCAGAATCTTCATTGATAGGAATAGGGTGCACAAGATCTATACCTCTCCTTCCCCATTTTTTCTTGTTGTCAGTTGGAAGTGATAATTTTTGAGAATAATAGCACTGAAGTCCCATAGATCTGAAGGTCTCTGATTTTATTTTATTCTTTTGTTTATTTATTGATTGATTGCATTCATTGAACCAGACAGGTGAAGAGGGCTTTTCAGATTGAGGACCAGGTCTATTATTTGCCACAAATCTGGTCACATTTTTGGTAACCTTCCTGCCAAAATTGAATTGGAAATTTGCAAGCTTCACTCCATTTTTACCTGTGAGTTAAGCTCATGACTTAGGCAAGAGGAGGAGTCTGTCTCTGCTGTGGAGACATCTGGAAGCTCTGTAAGATCAGGTTTTCACCTATAGCTAATTCCTGTAGATAAGAAGTTATACTGCACTGATGATTCTTCAATTTGAATATCTGTAGCTATGGTGATAGCATTCACATAACTATACATGTTCTGTAGTCCTATCTCGCCTTCATTCTCGGATCCTTGGCTCCGACTCGGCCTATTTACAAGCTGGAAGACTTCTAGTTGGCTCGTGGCTAGGTAGGTATCCCATGGTGCACCTGTACAGTCCCCAGATCTCATTTGCCGCGTCGACAAGTTCGGATGTGCTTCTCTTTGGCTCTGGCTAAGTCTTCAAATTTATTCAAAATTTTGGGATAATTTTTCTGTTTTACCTTAATATAGCATTGTATAGTTATAGTTAGTATAGTTGCAGTGAGAATAGTTAATGTTTACTAGTGCACCGTTTGTGTGCAATTTGGCCTTTTGGCCATTTAGTACTTTGTATCCTTTGTGCCAGTTTTTTGCTCGTTCAATATACTTGTTCATAATTAGATATTAGTAATTGTAGATGCCTTTGGCACTCAGGCTGTGTGTGTTGTTAAATAGTTATAGGTCATACTTTTTTACGGATTTCCGCTTGCTAATATATTTAGTGTTGCAAACAGAATGTAGTTCTATTTATTTTGTTTAGTAATTTCTACATTTGAGACTTTATTCCTGTTGGGTGTGTGTGGCTCTTTCAAACTTTTTCTGTTCTCCCTAGGTCTGTTTTAGTTAGAAGACCTAGTTTTCCCTCTTACTTCCTGCCCGGGCTAGGTCCGTTTAAGTTAGAGGACCTAGTCCTCGTGGTGTCTTACCATCCCTTTCTTTTTCGGTGTGTGTGTGTGTGTGTGTGTGTGTGTGTGTGTGTGTGTGTGTGTGTGTGTGTGTGTGTGAATTCAGCTTCTGTGAGAATGTCTAAGGAAAGCAAGGACCATAAGCCATCTGACTTCAAAAAATGTATAAAATGCTCAGAAAATGTCTATAGTGGATGGCCACAGTAAGTGCGTTTACCATCTTGGGGCCATCCACTTACAGGAAACTTACTTATTTTGCCACTCTTTTAGTGCTAGGGTGTTGCAAGAAAGCAAAAATAAGCTTATTGTAAAGGTCTCCTAAAACCTTCTTTTGAGGAAGATCTGGCTAGCTCTTCCTCCTCTGCCAGATCTCAGGGATCTAAAAAGGAAAAGTCTAAGTCCTCTAAGAGGCCCTCCCCAGCACCGGATGGTGTCTTGGAGCCTCCTCTTAAAATTAATAAACCTGAAAAATTTACTCTCTCTTCAGCTCCACAGAGTTTGGAGCCGATTGAGAGTTGTACAACTGTGATTACAGGGTCGGCGCCAAGTAGCTTGGAGCCGACCACTGAGAGTATTCAATGGAACCAGTCTTTGGAACCATTACCGGTCTCCCCTACATTGAAATCAGCAATACTGCAGAGATCCCGTTCTCCTACTCTGTCCTCCAGGAGTTTATCGGAAGAAGATGTGGCGAGGGTAGTGCTGAGACTTTTGAAGTCATCTGCCTTACCAATATTGTTGTTGGCTCCGACCCAGTCGGGTCCAGAGCCACTTGAGTCCATTATGCCCCATTCGGTGATTCCTCCTCCGAGCCATGCTGGCCTTTTGGAGCCAGAGTGTTTGGTACCGCTGGTAGAACCATCGGTTCCAGCTCCCCCTGTGGTTGTTTCACAACTGAGTCCTGCTCTGACACTCTCGGTGCCATCCATGGTGTCTAGGAGCCGAAGCTCCCCGGTCGGCCCCGACAGGGACGCCTGGAACCGAACCTCTTCGGTTCCGAGCCTCCCTCTCAGCACGTTGGCGAGGGTAAGTTCAGATCCTAAGTCTATCTATCTGGAACCAATGGCATCCTCGGCCTCTTCGGAGCCGAGGAGGTCTTCTGAGCCGGAGAGGTCGGCATTCGAGATGATGAGGAGTGTGCTGTCTCGATCATCAGCTCCTGCCAGGGGTACTGACACTATTCCCCTTAGGGCACCTACTTCTGTCTCGGCTCCTACTCCCTCTTTGGACAGCAGAGACCTACAGCCTCAGGAGCCACCGGCTGGTGGCCCCCACTCTTCCGAGACCTCCCTGGGAATATCCTTCTGAGAAACCCCCATGGAAAAGAACATGTAAGAGGAAGCATGTAGACTCCCAGGATGAGTCTCTGACCTCCGACACTGACCTTGAGGCGTCAAAAGGGTCCCCCAAGTCATCCTCTGATGATGTCTCCTTCGTAGACATCCTGGAAATCCTTAAGCAGAGGTGCCGCTAGCCCACTGTCACCCCTTCTGATGAGGAGACAGTGTACCTGAAGGCTTTCAGGTCTCAACCTTCAGCTTCTTGGGTGTCTCCCCCTTTTGATGAACTGTTGGAGCTCGTTAGTCGGAAGGTGTGGGATGCTCCTGATGTCAGGGAGCCAGTCCCCAGGAGACCAAATAAGTTTCTTTCTGCACCCAGAGAAAAGGAATTTTTATCTAAAGGTGTTCCCGTAGATGCCATGGTGGTGGCGGCGGCCACTAAGAAGGAGCTAGCGGAGACTTCTTCTTCTGTTTATCCGCTGAATAAGGAGTCTCAAACGATGGACAGATACAGGAAGCGTATTTTCTCTTCAGCGGCATTTACTCTTAGATCGCTGAACTACCTTACACACTTCATGAGGCTTCAGAGAGATCTCCTTAAGGAGTTAGGAGATTATCTACAAGGTACATGTACTGAGGGAGTTCCTGACAAGGTGTCTGTCCAGTTGTCCATCTTGAACTCTATTGCCAACTCATCCATGAGGCTTATTTCGTATGCAGCCGATGGAGCAAGTAGAGCAGCAGGTTCAGGAATGTCCTTAAGACGTCATTCCTGGATGCGTTTGTGTAATTTTGTGGAACCGTACAAGTCTACCTTTACCAATGCCCCCTTCCACGTTTACTCATTGTTTGGACCCAGGGTAAAGGACACTCTCACCAGGTGCGAGCAAGAAGGGAAAACACTCTCTGCCGTGGGAGTACATTTTACTGTCCCCTCTAGACCATACCCTAAGGGTCAGAGGGGTGGTAAAATGTGGTTCAAGAAGTCACAGAGGTTTTTCCAAGATGCACAGGGTGACTCCTCCTTCAGAGACAGAGGAGGAGGAGGAAATGGTAGATGTTGCCCTAGAGGCAGGGGCAGACCGCAAAACCAAGGAGGCTGCGATTCATTTCGGGGCCGGTCTTACAAGCGCTCCAGATGTGGGGCCCGACTGTGCTTCTCTGGAGCCGGTCGGGAGTCGCATTTCTTTGTATCCAGAAGCCTGGCTAAGTATCACTCAAGACAAATGGGTACAAAGAATTATTACCAGAGGTTATGTCATAGCCTTTTCTCTTCCATCTTATGTTCCCAAGAGGATCCTGGATGTTCCACCCAATCACAGGGATCAGGCAACTGTGGAGGTCAACAAGTTGCTAACAGAAAGAGTCATCCAAACCGTCCCAGAAGACCAAATAGGATCCGGAACTTGCTCCAAATTCTTTTTAATGCCAAAATGTACAGAGGACTGGAGGCCCATCTTGGACCTCAGCAGATTGAACGAATCAGTAAAGAAGGCCAAGTTCCGGATGGTGACCCTGCAGTCTGTACTCCCATTATTAGGGAAAGACAATTGGATGTGCTCATTAGATCTCCAAGATGCTTACTACCACATAAAAATGGACAGGGCATTGTGGAGTCATTTACGCTTCTGGCTGGGAGCCAGTCATTACCAGTTTTGTGCTCTGCCCTTTGGTCTCACCACAGCCCCCAGGGTGTTCACCAAATATATGGCAGTAGTGACAGCTCACCTGAGACGTCGAGGATTCCAGGTGTTTCCGTAGCTGGACAACTGGCTCTTGACCACCCCCACCAGGCATCTACTTCTTCAGACCAGTGACGCTACCATACAATTTTGTACCCAACTGGAGATTTCTACAAATTGGGAAAAATCTGCCTTATTGCCCTCTCAATCTGTGAATTTTATAGGCACAGATTTAGACACAGTAAACATGTTGGCTCGTCTTCCTGTAGAAAGAGCACAGAATCTGGTTCTTCAAATTCAACGTCTTCTTCCCTTAAGAAAGGTCAAGGCCAAGTCTATTCTGCAGCTTCTAGGAACCATGGCTTCGACCATTTTTCCAGTACCGCTAGCCAGACTACACATGGGGATTCTTCACTGGCTGCTGTTGTCCCAATGGTCCTTTCAGCACCTACCATTATCTCATTACATACTGCTGACAGACACTTGCGAGAAGGACCTCATTTGGTGGACTCTACCCAATCAGTTAACCACGGGCACTTCATTTGTTCCTCGCCAACCCATTGCCACTGTGACCACGGATGCCTCACAGATAGGGTGGGGGGGCATTATCTAGGCAGGACTGTCCAAGGCACATGGCAAGATCACGAGGCTCATCTGCATATTAACGTTCTAGCGATGAGGGTGGTGCTCCTGGCATTGCAAGCACTTCACAACCTTTTGCCTCTGGGGACGATTGCAATACAATCAGACAACATGTTGGTAGTATGGTATATCAACAAACAGGGCAGAACCAGATCATATCCACTCTGTTGAGAGGCCATTAGAGTTTGGAAATGGGTGATATCTTCCCAGCATTTTCTGGTGGTAATGCACATTCCAGGGACAACCAACGTGATGGCCGACAAGCTCAGCCGGGTAATCTTGATGCCTCTCGAGTGGTCTCTGTAACAGGAAATAGCGGAGCAGATTTTCCGCAGATAGGGCCAGCCTTGCTACGATCTCTTTGCCAGCCCGATCAACGCCAAATGCAGCAGCTATTTCTCCTTCATCCCCCCTCTGGGGGAGTCACCCAGAGATGCTCTTGTTCACGATTGGCCCTTGGGTCTCCTTTATGCTTTTCCTCCCTTTCCTCTCATACCAAAGGTTATTCAGAAAGTGAAACAACTGGGAAGCAAATTGATCCTCATTGCTCCTTACTGGCCTCATCAGGTATGGTTCCCCTTTCTCGGACCTCTTCTCCTAGACAATCCTTGGATTCTGGACCCAGTACCAGATCTCTTGACACAAGTCAGGCTCGCTTCATCCCGCGTTACACACCCTCAATTTGTCAACTTGTCTGCTCCAGTTCCATCCCTAGTCAGGTTTCATGACTTCTCACCCTCTGTGACTCATATACTAACGTCCTCTCATAAACCCTCCACTTGGAGACTATATTCCAGCAAATGGAGGAGATTCTGTGTAGTGTATAGGAGCTAGCAAGTTAGGCTGGTGCACGGCAAGAGCACTTGTTAGACCCAAAACCAGAAAAAAGGCCAGCACCAAGGAAGGTTCAAAAGTAGTTTAATAAAACTGAAACTAGACCGGTTTCAGCAGCAAAGCTTTCATCAGTAGTATAGTCAGCAAAAAGCACTTAGTCATCATCTTATATAATGTTCTTTAAGGCATCTATATGACATCACTTCCTGATAAGTCAAAAATGCTAACAAGGCAAAAGTAATTGAAAAATACAATCAAGGCAAAAGTAATTGAAAAATACATAGTTCAGTAAACAAAAAAGTTTGCCTGAGTTGCATACATATCTCCAGATTATAATGAAAAAATCCAAAGAGACACAGTATACTGGTATATCAATGATAATAAACAAACTTAATAAAAAACATACAATAAAGGGTAAATGCCCAAAAATAAACCCGAAACAAAAGTCAGGTTATAAGAATTCTGGTGTTGAATACCAGCCACAGTATCCTAAAATGAGCTGAAATGCAAAAACCTAAGCAATGCAACCTGATAAGAAATAAGTACATATACGTAATGCAAGTGATGGTCAATTACAAATTATAATTTATCATTTAATCCAGGAGGGAAAAGCCCCCCAAATTTAATGATCCACCTTTTTTCTTTGGTATTTAGGATATCATGCCAACCTGTTTTAAAAGATCGATTCCCTATGATATGATCAATGATGGTGAATGTAAATTTGGCAGTGGGATGTTTGATAACATGTCTATATAGTGCATTAGTTAATCTTCTGTTTCTAATGTCACCAAGGTGTTCAGAGATCCTGACACGAAACTGTCTAGACGTTTGGCCAATATAAAATGCATGACATGTACATGTGGCTAGATAAATAATCCAGTCTGAACTGCAGTTACCAAAAAACTGTATGTCGTATATTTGTCCAGTGTTCCTACTAGTGAAAGAAGTAGTTTTGAAAATATAGTTACAAAACTGCAATGTCCACATGGATAAATGCCTGAAAGTTTATCTCCAGTAAGTGTTCTTTGAGTTGGAGTGTGATCCATGACCCTGGTTTTTTATAGTGTGAAAATAAATTCCCTAAAGTTTTGCCTTTCCTATAGGAAAAATAACATCGTTCTCGAGATAATCTTCCAACAATGGATGAGAATTCAATATATTCCAATGAGTATTAATAATATTTACTAAATTGGCACTATTCCTGCCATAAGTGGTGACAAATCTACATACATCTGATTCCTCATTATGAGTTTTAGTATTGTATTGGAGAAGAGAATCCTGGATTTAGCATTACTAAATTGGACTGCTGACTCAATAATGCAGTGGAATAACCTCTGGACAAAAATCTCTTGGTTAGATCCATTTGATGATTCTGAAGATCATCCACTGAGGAACAAATCCTTTTCATCCGCACAAACTGTGATTTCGGTATGTTCGAATAATATGTTTCGGATGAAAACTATCAGCATGTAGAAGGGTATTATATTGTGAGAATTTTCTGTGTAACGGACGTTCTAAGAGTGTTATCCTCCTGTCGAATTAAATTGACATCCAAATAACTGATTGCACTCCTATTATATTCCACAGTGAATTGATACCCCAGATGTTCCCATTTAAATGTTGAATAAATTCCTGGAGGTATTCCTCACCTCCTTTCCATATAAGCCAACAGTCGTCCAGGTATCTTCTCCATATATCAATCTCAGGTAGATATATGTTGTGCAAAGGGTCATATAAAATCATATCTTCCATGTAGCCCATAAAAGATCAGCATAAATGGGTGCAAAGGATGCACCCATAGCCGCACCCTGTAGTTGCCAATAGCAGTTTTGTTGGAAATAAAAACATTTTTAGTTAGAATGTGTTCAGCCATACACAACAATAAGGTGTTCATCCCTGGGGGGTATAAATTGGTTTTATTTAGCCAGTATTCCAAGGCATTAATACCGCCCAATGAGGGATGCTGGTATAAAGCGAGGATACATCAAGGGTACACATAAGCCATTCAGGGTCCAATTGAGACTCGGAGACTATCTGCAAAAATTCAGTCGTGTCCTTGATTCTTGCTCTAACACATGTTAACAGTGGTTTCAAGTTTTCAGTTAGAAAAACAGACAAGGGTTCAGTGAGTGACCCAATGCCAGATACAATCGGTCTGCCTGGTGGCTGATCAATGGACTTATGAATCTTAGGAAGTAGATAAAGTTGTTGTTTCAGAGGATCCTTAACTGTCAAATGAGTTTTGGTTTTATCAGAGATAATTCCAGATTCTACAGCCTTTTCCAAAAATTCATTAATTTCCAAGGCAAAACCTGGAGTAGGATCAATCTCCATCTTCATGTAATGATGATGGTTGGAAAGTTGTCTAAGACCTTCATTCACATAGTACTCGGTATCCATCACCACCACTGCACCCCCTTTGTCGGCAGAAATAATAACAATATCCGTATTATTTCTGAGTTGTGTGAGTGCTATTTGTTCCTTCCTAGACATGTTATGCTTTATAGTGTCAACAGAACCCAAATTGAAGTGTATATCTTTTATAACCGCCTGCTGGAAAACAGCAACATGTTTATCCATGGGAGGGTTAAATGTAGATTTGTGAAATCTAAAATCAGATGATCTTTGAGCATTGTCAGTATGATCTTGTTGTTGAAAAAATAATTTCAAGTTAATTTTCCTACAAAAATCCATTGTATCAGAAACCAAAATACTTTCATCAGTGAAAAAAACAGGTATGAAACCAAGGCCTTTATTAAGAAGGGAATATTGATCATCAGTCAAAATATGACTTGAAATATTTAAAACATTAGTACATGAATGATTTACTTCACTATCGACATGAAGAGCTCTTCTAAGTTTTTGACCTCTGTGTTTCCTTCCTGCCCTGTGTTTTTTCCCCCTAAAGGGACCTCAGTCCTTTGACCCCTTTTAGCATTTGGAGAATCACCAATATTAGGTGTCTCAGTATCAGTAGTCGAAGAATCCTCACCAGAGGTAATAGAGCTAGGCCCAGTCTTTTTTAAATAGACCTTGGTCTTTTTGCGTATAAATGAAGCATTCTTGGTACCATGAGCAAACCTCACACCCCTTTGTGAATCAAATTGTTTGCCCCTATCATAATCTTCCTTATCCCGGGCAAATTTATGCAATTTCTTTTCTTAAGGTTGTTTTCCAAAATAGAGATTTCTTTAGATAATTTGCCAAGACAACCCTGAAAACTAGCCTCATGTTCAAACGGTTTCAGGTTGTTACATGTTTTCAACTTCAATAATATTACTCTGTATTGTTCTCTCATAGAAAGAGGCCAAAATATTAACTCTAATCATGGCAGCCTCCTGTTGTGCTTGTTGCCAATCTTTCAACAGAGTTTCATCCGGTGTGCCCACTAGTGGTTGGATTTTACATCTCAATCCTCTAGGGATATATTCTGTATTTGGTAAGCTTTAAACAATTTACTGTGCCAAATGTTTGTTCTAAGCATCTTAATTTGTTTACCTAATTGAAAGAATAAGTTTTCGCAACCGTCAACTGGATCCATGATTACCAAATCCACCTTTTCTGTATGTTCAGTTCCTATGCCAAAAATGTTTAAGTCATCCTTGTCGGAGCATAAACCAGATAACAATTTACTGAGATCCATGACAATAAGTTGCAATGAACCGGAGGAAGAAGATATAAAAAATAAAAATGAACCCTGAAAGGATTCTTTTATTCTTAAGGGTTGAATTGGCAAATCACGAATAAGTCCAAAACAGAAAATCACAATCAGAGTCACAAAGAAGTTGAAGCCAGAATAAATGGCAAATGTAACCCTATATATAGGGGAATAATTAACCCTAGCACCTAGGCAAAAATGCTATACAGACCAAAAAGTCAAAGGCCTGTAATGTCTAAAATGCAATGTTCTGAGTAATGCACAACCCACAGTTGTTCAGAGGTGGCTAAATCCATATGGAGTATACCAATATGTAATGAATTTAAGCCAGACACACTTATGCACCTTATTTAAATCAGATAACAATATTAACAAATCAATAATTGTTCAATACAGTCCTCAGATGAAATTGTTATCAAAGGTATAAATGTACAGATGATTATTGTCAGCACTGTATACCCAGCAATTATTCTAAAAGAAGACCTGAGTGCAACACTGGGCAAACAAAACAAAAGCCCTCAAGATATGTGACCAATATTGACTCAAATGTGAAACAAAACATGATTCAGTAGGAACATAGGAATGAACAGATATAAGCAATAATATTGTATCAACCTAGTGTATATAACAATGGCTAGTTCATCATAATCAAATGAAATAAAATAAAATTATGCACATATTACAAACTGAGCACCCATACATGAAATGTCCTTGAAAAAATAGCAATGTTGTATTGTGCTACAACAGTACTCAGAAATCCAGTATAAAAAGAAAACGACTAGGCAAAATAATATGAAATATACACGTGTTATAAACTAAGAACACATACATGAAAAGTCCTGAAAAATAGCACTGTTATATTGTGCTACAACAGTTCTCTAAAGTCCAGTATTCAAGAAAAACGGCTTAACAACACCATCCAGACAGTTAGATGATTGTCACAGAAAAATTCTTCATTATGGTAAAACAATTACCAATGAAAATTAATCCAAAAATAGATGTCAAGAACAGTACCTGGAAAGATGAAGTTTGAAATGTATTAGGACCCTTAAAAAGTTGTTCCAAACAATGTCCCAAAAGGCCAAATCGATCCTCAAGTCCTGATATGTCCAAAAACAGTATGGAAACCACAACGACCTTGAAAAACAAATCCCAATCCGAAGATGGTGGAGAAAACACTTACAACCACGTAAACGCAAACGATAAACTCAACAGCGTTAATGCATCCAATATACTCACTTGTTAACTTAGATAAACATGATAATCCAACAAAACCAAAAAAGATGACCAAAAGTCAATCTTTTAAAAGAAAGCGATGTAGATGCCATGCATCCGAAAATAACGATGTCCAGGATGAAAAATCCTAAGCAATCCACAAAAAAGATGACTACCTGAATGGTAGAACTCCCAAACGCCAACAGCCAGCACAAACGAAAATCAATGTAGTGTATAGGAGCTAGCAAGTTAGGCTGGTGCACGGCAAGAGCACTTGTTAGACCCAAAATCAGAAAAAAGGCCAGCACCAAGGAAGGTTCAAAAGTAGTTTAATAAAACTGAAACTAGACCAGTTTCAGCAGCAAGGCTTTCATCAGTAGTATAGTCAGCAAAAAGCACTTAGTCATCATCTTATATAATGTTCTTTAAGGCATCTATATGACATCACTTCCTGATAAGTCAAAAATGCTAACAAGGCAAAAGTAATTGAAAAATACAATCAAGGCAAAAGTAATTGAAAAATACATAGTTCAGTAAACAAAAAAGTTTGCCTGAGTTGCATACATATCTCCAGATTATAATGAAAAAATCCAAAGAGACACAGTATACTGGTATATCAATGATAATAAACAAACTTAATAAAAAACATACAATAAAGGGTGTCTGGGCTGAGAAAAAGAATGTTGACCCTTATACCACCTCCATTCTGGTGGTTTTGGAGTTCCTTTCTGAGCTTTTCCACCAGGGATCTGTGGCTGCCACTATAAGGGTTCAATTGGCAGCAATTTCTAATTTTCATCTAGGCATACAAGACTCTAATCTGATGTCAAATAGGCTGTGCAAAACCTTCCTCAAAGGTGCCACTTTATTAAGACCTCCATGTCAAGAACCTGTTGCTTCATGGGATTTAAATTTTGTGCTATCCAGACTGATGTACCCACCCTTTGAGCCTTCTCATTCACCGCCTTTGAAAATTTTTTCTTGGAAGACTTTGTTTTTGGTGGCTATCAGATCTGCCAGACAGGTGTCAGAGTTGCAAGCATTATCTGTAAAACCCCCCTTATCTGATTTTTCACAAAGACAGAGTATCTCTTCGTACTAATCCTTCCTTTGTCCCCAAGGACTGTTCCCATAACACTTTGAACCAGTCCATAGAACTTCCAGTGTTTTTTCCAAACCACTCCAACACAGCAGAATACAGGTTTCATCAGTTGGATGTCCATAGGCAATTTCCTTTTCCGGATCCAGGTCAGGTTTACCAGTTTCTAAAGTGACCTTCTTAAATTAGATTTCTAGCTGTATAGCTTACATTTACACCTCTGAGGGTAGACAGCATTCAAAATCAAGGCTCATTCTACTAGATCTCAGTCTACCTCTGCAGCCTTTCAGGCCAGGGTCCCACTTCATAATATTTGTGAAGCAGTAACTTGGGTTACCCCTCACACATTTATTACTCATTACAAATTGGATCTAACCTCCAGGGGTAGAGCATCCTTTGGTTCCACGGCACTCAGGAGTATTTTTCCTTGAGCCACCCAAGAATAAGGTGGTAGGGACGCTATCCCATATGTAAGAATGAAGGCGAGATAGGACTACAGAACATAAAAAAGTTATGTACTTACCATAACGTTCCATGTTTGTAGTCCATCTGCTTCATTCTCTGAACCCACCCTCCTAACCCCATCCTGGAAGTACCTGGACAGATAAAAGATTATCTTTCACTGGAGACCTTTTATTATGGGCTTCTTTCTGTATTTTGTTCTTATGTCTATTAGTTTTAGTTAGCAGCAAACAAGATCTGGGGATTGTACTGGTGCACCATGGGATACCTACCTAGCCACAAGCCAACTAGAAGTCTTCCAGCTTGTAAATAGGCCGAGTCAGAGCCAAGGATTGGCTCTGATCCCATATGTAAGAATGAAGAGCGAGATTGACTACAAACATGGAATGTTATGGTGAGTACATAACTTCTTTTTTATTACCATATTGATTGATCTATGAGGAAAACCTTCCATGATGGGTTGGAAATGTCCTTCCTCCATCCTTCTTGAGCTAGGTAGTTGGCTGTTGGATGCAGGTATATACTAGTCTTGTTGTTCTTCTGTCGGCTTTTCCCGGTTAGGGGTCACCACAGCGGAACTCCGGTCCGCTAATGATTGGCAGTAGATTTTTATGGCGCCGAGGTGCCAGCCCGGCGCCCAACCTTCAACGAAGGCACGCCCGATATGTTAACAGTATGGATGCCACATTTTTGTTGTTTCTTCTTGATTTGCAGGAATGTGCTTGCTAGTGGCCAGAACCCAAACTGGTGAGGGATGAGCATGCTTCTGGAACTCAAAAGAAAACAAAATAATTACATCTTTGTTTTCTGAGCTCAGTGCATCAACATCACTATATGTGCTTCTTATAAAATTGAAATATGTTTTCCCGAAAAATAACAATTATGGTGCCTAGCATATTAATGTGGTCTTGTCTTATTGATGTTCTTCATTCCACATTGCTGCAGTCCTAACTATTGGGTAGTCCGCTGTCCAGTCGGCCCGAATACCAAAGTATATGGCTGACGTCGGTCAGGGCGCATTAGACTGACGTCAGTACGTCAGGGTACTAATGCGCATGACCGACGTCATATCCTCAGTCTTTTTTGTCGCATGGTCCGATGCAGAAGCAATTTTGCGAGTGCAGGTTGGCGTTCTGAAAGATGTTCTTCATTCCACATTGCTGCAGTCCTAACTATTGGGTAGTCCGCTGTCCAGTCGGCCCGAATACCAAAGTATATGGCTGACGTCGGTCAGGGCGCATTAGACTGACGTCAGAACGTCAGGGTACTAATGCGCATGACCGACGTCATATCCTCAGTCTTTTTTGCCGCATGGTCCGATGCAGAAGCAATTTTGCGAGTGCAGGTTGGCGTTCTGAAAGTTTCTGAAGTCAGAGTTTCAGACCGAATCAGAGTTGGCTAAGTACCCCGTTGGGGAATATTTTGGTTTTTTTCTTGCCTCAGTATTTAACCGGATGTCAGAAAAAGTGAATAACTGTATTTCTTGTGGGAAACAGATACCTCATAGGGATTACCATTCTTTGTGTATACCTTGTTTAGGGCCTGAGCACGACGTTGTTGGATGCCGCTCTTGTGCTAGATTTAACAAACGCACTATTAAGAGAAGGTTAGACTGTGCCAGGTTAGTTTTTGGGAAGCGTTGTAATTATAAAATGCCGTCGGAGGCTCCGACGCCTGCTTCGCCAAAAGCGCAAGGACAAAGCAGCAAAGCCTAGAGTGGAAGAACCGACAGTCCCAGACGTCGGATCTTTAGAAGGCTCAGTGGAGCCGGAGGTTTTGCCAGGTGTTTCTTTGGAGTCTCAGGGAGAGACTTTACTGTTACAGGATGTATCCTCAGGAAGTAGGCCAGGCTGAGGGGCTTCTCAGGTGGCTGTTCTTCCCTCTCTTCCTAAGGTGGTTAGAGCCTCCCTTCTGTTTCCAAGGCTTCTTTGAGAGGCAGGCCAAGTTTAACTTCAGTGGGGGTTTCTCCTAGTGCTTCAGGGTCTTTGCCTAAGAAACATATGCTTAAAATGGCAGAGGATTTGATTACTATGATTAGAGGTTCTATGCCCCTCCTGATAAGAGGCCTAGGGTGGAACCTGAGTTTGAGAGTTTTGAGCAATGTTCAGAGGCTTCTGAGTCTTGACTGAAGACTTGCAGGAGTATCCTCCTTATTCTGATTCTGATGTGGATGATTCTACTCCTTCAGCTTCTCCTCCTGAGGATTTTTCATTTTCAGAGACTCTGCATTCCATGAGGGAGCATTTTAAATGGGAAGGTCAAGATTTCTCTGATTCCAGGAAGAGGCTTAGGGAATTCTTGTTTTACCCCAGCATAGGCCTTTAGCTATAACTCCTGTTCTGAATGTGGTGGAAGATGTTTTGCAGAGGCTTCCCTCAATCCTGATTCTTTGCCTCCTGCCCCAGTTAAACCGGATAGGTACTATAGGGTGCCTGAAGCTCATAAGTATCTTTTTAAGAGTCCTAGGGCAGACCCGGAAACTGTCTCTCAGGGGCCTAAAGGTGTGAAGGCCTCTGTTGTTAAAAATCCTGTTCCTCCTGATAAAGAGGCAAGGGCTTTGGATAGATGGGGAAAGAAAGTGTATACTTCTTCCACTTTAGCCATGAGGGCGTTGAATTGTCAGTTTCACATGTTAAAATATCAGAATTATCTCCTTTCACAATTGAAATCTAAGGTGGACGCTCTGGCAGAAGGTATTGAGTGTAAAGAGTTGCAGGATTTACTTCATGTGTCTGAACAGGTGGGTAAACATTCCTTGCAATGTGGTTTTGATGCTGTGCAGGCCTCCTCGAGGGTGGCTGCCACTGGTTCTGTTCTTCGAGGCATGCCTGGTTGAGAGATCAGAATTTAGCTGAGCATGTTAAAACAAGGATTTTGGATGCTCCTTTGCAGTCTGATGTGTTGTTTGGTTCGCCTGTGGAAGCAGTCTTAAAGAAAATGGAGGACAAGGCTAAGTCTATGCAAACTGTTAAGGATTTTGCAGGTGCAGCCTCCGAAGTTTAGTAGAAATTGGCCTACTAAGGGATGGACTTATCCTGCTTATGAATCCCAGTCTAGGGGTAGGTCTAGACGTGGTAGGGGCAGAGCTCAAGGTTCTTTAGGCCTAGGACAGGAGTTCCCCTGCTCAGACTTCTGGTGAGGGCAGGGGTCAGTCCTTTCGTAAGCAGACCCAATGACCTGCCTTTTCAGCTGCCAGTACATTCTCGCCTGGCAGCACCTTTGGGAGGAAGGCTGTCTCTTTTCAAAGAAAATTGGGATTTAATTACCCAAGATAGATGGGTTCTGGATATCATTCACCACGGTTACAGGTTTTATTTCCATACCATGCCTCCTTTCAAAGGCATGCCAGACATTCCTCCTCTACAAAGACAAGAGCTCCAATTCACCACGCCAGTTACAGGTTTTATTTCCATACCAAAAACCTTCCTCAAAGGTGCCACTTTATTAAGACCTCCATGTCAAGAACCTGTTGCTTCATGGGATTTAAATTTTGTGCTATCCAGACTGATGTACCCACCCTTTGAGCCTTCTCATTCACCGCCTTTGAAAATTTTTTCTTGGAAGACTTTGTTTTTGGTGGCTATCAGATCTGCCAGACAGGTGTCAGAGTTGCAAGCATTATCTGTAAAACCCCCTTATCTGATTTTCACAAAGACAGAGTATCTCTTCGTACTAATCCTTCCTTTGTCCCCAAGGACTGTTCCCATAACACTTTGAACCAGTCCATAGAACTTCCAGTGTTTTTTCCAAACCACTCCAACACAGCAGAATACAGGTTTCATCAGTTGGATGTCCATAGGCAATTTCCTTTTCCGGATCCAGGTCAGGTTTACCAGTTTCTAAAGTGACCTTCTTAAATTAGATTTCTAGCTGTATAGCTTACATTTACACCTCTGAGGGTAGACAGCATTCAAAATCAAGGCTCATTCTACTAGATCTCAGTCTACCTCTGCAGCCTTTCAGGCCAGGGTCCCACTTCATAATATTTGTGAAGCAGTAACTTGGGTTACCCCTCACACATTTATTACTCATTACAAATTGGATCTAACCTCCAGGGGTAGAGCATCCTTTGGTTCCACGGCACTCAGGAGTATTTTTCCTTGAGCCACCCAAGAATAAGGTGGTAGGGACGCTATCCCATATGTAAGAATGAAGGCGAGATAGGACTACAGAACATAAAAAAGTTATGTACTTACCATAACGTTCCATGTTTGTAGTCCATCTCGCCTTTCATTCTTACGAACCCACCCTCCTAACCCCATCCTGGAAGTACCTGGACAGATAAAAGATTATCTTTCACTGGAGACCTTTTATTATGGGCTTCTTTCTGTATTTTGTTCTTATGTCTATTAGTTTTAGTTAGCAGCAAACAAGATCTGGGGATTGTACTGGTGCACCATGGGATACCTACCTAGCCACAAGCCAACTAGAAGTCTTCCAGCTTGTAAATAGGCCGAGTCAGAGCCAAGGATTGGCTCTGATCCCATATGTAAGAATGAAGAGCGAGATTGACTACAAACATGGAATGTTATGGTGAGTACATAACTTCTTTTTTATTACCATATTGATTGATCTATGAGGAAAACCTTCCATGATGGGTTGGAAATGTCCTTCCTCCATCCTTCTTGAGCTAGGTAGTTGGCTGTTGGATGCAGGTATATACTAGTCTTGTTGTTCTTCTGTCGGCTTTTCGGTTAGGGGTCACCACAGCGGAACTCGGTCCGCTAATGATTGGCAGTAGATTTTATGGCGCGAGGTGCCAGCCCGGCGCTTAACCTTCAACGAAGGCACGCCCGATATGTTAACAGTATGGATGCCACATTTTTGTTGTTTCTTCTTGATTTGCAGGAATGTGCTTGCTAGTGGCCAGAACCCAAACTGGTGAGGGATGAGCATGCTTCTGGAACTCAAAAGAAAACAAAATAATTACATCTTTGTTTTCTGAGCTCAGTGCATCAACATCACTATATGTGCTTCTTATAAAATTGAAATATGTTTTCCCGAAAAATAACAATTATGGTGCCTAGCATATTAATGTGGTCTTGTCTTATTGATGTTCTTCATTCCACATTGCTGCAGTCCTAACTATTGGGTAGTCCGCTGTCCAGTCGGCCCGAATACCAAAGTATATGGCTGGCGTCGGTCAGGCGCGTTAGAACTGGCGTCAGTACGTCAGGGTACTAATGCGCATGACCGACGTCATATCCTCAGTCTTTTTTGTCGCATGGTCCGATGCAGAAGCAATTTTGCGAGTGCAGGTTGGCGTTCTGAAAGATGTTCTTCATTCCACATTGCTGCAGTCCTAACTATTGGGTAGTCCGCTGTCCAGTCGGCCCGAATACCAAAGTATATGGCTGGCGTGGGTCAGGCGCATTAGACTGGCGTCAGAGCGTCAGGGTACTAATGCGCATGACCCGGCGTCATATCCTCAGTCTTTTGCCGCATGGTCGATGCAGAAGCAATTTTGCGAGTGCAGGTTGGCGTTCTGAAAGTTTCTGAAGTCAGAGTTTCAGACCGAATCAAAGTTGGCTAAGTACCCCGTTGGGGAATATTTTGGTTTTTCTTGCCTCAGTATTTAACGGATGTCAGAAAAAGTGAATAACTGTATTTCTTGTGGGAAACAGATACCTCATAGGGATTACCATTCTTTGTGTATACCTTGTTTAGGGCCTGAGCACGGCGTTGTTGGATGCCGCTCTTGTGCTAGATTTAACAAACGCACTATTAAGAGAAGGTTAGCCTGTGCCAGGTTAGTTTTTGGGAAGCGTTGTAATTATAACATGCCGTCGGGCTCCGGCGCCCGCTTGCCAAAAAGCGCAAGGTCAAAGCAGCACAGCCTAGAGTGGAAGAACCGACAGTCCCAGGCGTCGCATGTTTAGAAGGCTCAGTGGAGCCGGAGGTTTTGCCAGGTGTTTCTTTGGAGTCTCAGGGAGACTTTACTGTTACAGGATGTATCCTCGCAGGAAGTAGGCCAGGCTGAGGGGGCTTCTCAGGTGGCTGTTCTTCCCTCTCTTCCTAAGGTGGTTAGAGCCTCCCTTCTGTTTCCAAGGCTTCTTTGAGAGGCAGGCCAAGTTTAACTTCAGTGGGGGTTTCTCCTAGTGCTTCAGGGTCTTTGCCTAAGAAACATATGCTTAAAATGGCAGAGGATTTGATTACTATGATTAGAGGTTCTATGCCCCCTCCTGATAAGAGGCCTAGGGTGGAACCTGAGTTTGAGAGTTTTGAGCAATGTTCAGAGGCTTCTGAGTCTTCGGCTGAAGACTTGCAGGAGTATCCTCCTTATTCTGATTCTGATGTGGATGATTCTACTCCTTCAGCTTCTCCTCCTGAGGATTTTTCATTTTCAGAGACTCTGCATTCCATGAGGGAGCATTTTAAATGGGAAGGTCAAGATTTCTCTGATTGCAGGAAGAGGCTTAGGGAATTCTTGTTTTTACCCCAGCATAGGCCTTTAGCTATAACTCCTGTTCTGAATGTGGTGGAAGATGTTTTTGCAGAGGCTTCCCTCAATCCTGATTCTTTGCCTCCTGCCCCAGTTAAACCGGATAGGTACTATAGGGTGCCTGAAGCTCATAAGTATCTTTTAAGAGTCCTAGGGCAGACCCGGAAACTGTCTCTCAGGGGCCTAAAGGTGTGAAGGCCTCTGTTGTTAAAAATCCTGTTCCTCCTGATAAAGAGGCAAGGGCTTTGGATAGATGGGGAAAGAAAGTGTATACTTCTTCCACTTTAGCCATGAGGCGTTGAATTGTCAGTTTCACATGTTAAAATATCAGAATTATCTCCTTTCACAATTGAAATCTAAGGTGGACGCTCTGGCAGAAGGTATTGAGTGTAAAGAGTTGCAGGATTTACTTCATGTGTCTGAACAGGTGGGTAAACATTCCTTGCAATGTGGTTTTGATGCTGTGCAGGCCTCCTCGAGGGTGGCTGCCACTGGTTCTGTTCTTCGTAGGCATGCCTGGTTGAGAGATCAGAATTTAGCTGAGCATGTTAAAACAAGGATTTTGGATGCTCCTTTGCAGTCTGATGTGTTGTTTGGTTCGCCTGTGGAAGCAGTCTTAAAGAAAATGGAGGACAAGGCTAAGTCTATGCAAACTGTTAAGGATTTTTTGCAGGTGCAGCCACCGAAGTTTAGTAGAAATTGGCCTACTAAGGGATGGACTTATCCTGCTTATGAATCCCAGTCTAGGGGTAGGTCTAGACGTGGTAGGGGCAGAGCTCAAGGTTCTTTTAGGCCTAGGACAGGAGTTCCCCTGCTCAGACTTCTGGTGAGGGCAGGGGTCAGTCCTTCGTAAGCAGACCCAATGACCTGCCTGTTCAGCTGCCAGTACATTCTCGCCTGGCAGCACCTTTGGGAGGAAGGCTGTCTCTTTTCAAAGAAAATTGGGATTTAATTACCCAAGATAGATGGGTTCTGGATATCATTCACCACGGTTACAGGTTTTATTTCCATACCATGCCTCCTTTCAAAGGCATGCCAGACATTCCTCCTCTACAAAGACAAGAGGCTCACAAGCAAATTTCTCTGTTGCTCCACATAGGGGCCATTCAGCCAGTTCCTGTGCCAGAAAGGGGCCTAGGATTTTATTCTCGCCTGTTCCTAGTACCGAAGAAGGGGAACACGTGGAGGCCAATTTTGGATTTATCTATCCTCAACACTTATCTGGACATTCCCAAGTTCAAAATGTTGGCGTTACAACAGCTTTTACCTCTGCTGGGCAAGGATCACTGGATGGTAACTTTAGATCTCAAGGAAGCTTACCTTCATGTGCCTATAAGACTAAGTTGCAGGAAGTATCTGCGTTTTCGAGCCGGAAATTCTCATTATCAGTTCTCTGCATTGCCCTTTGGCTTATCCACTGCGCCCAGAGTATTCACAAAGGTTCTGGCTCAGTGATAGCTTACTTCAGGCTAAAAGGAATTCAAATGTGTCCTTACTTGGGCGACTGCCTGATTCTAGCTCAAGAAAAGGAAGACCTTCTACAGCATGTGGATTATGTTATAGCAGTGCTAAGATGCCTAGGGTATTCTGTGAGCGAAATAAAGTCCAGTCTAGTACCCTCTCAAGACATGTGCTTTCTGGGTGTGAGACTGAATACAGCAGCCCAGATGGCCTTTTAACCCCGGACAAACAAAGAATCTTTCCAGTTACTTCCATCAACTATCTCTTCAGTCCGGGCTGACTGCAAGGACAGTCCTTCAAGCCTTAGGGTTCATGGCATCTTGTATTCTGGTGCTTCCCAATGCCAAACTGCATATGAGGAAGCTGCAATGGTATCTCAAAATGTATGGACACAGCACTGCCAGGATTTGGACACTGTCATTCAAATAATACCTTGCGTTCAAAAGGAATTTTGTGGTGGGCTCAGGAATGTCACCTAAACAAGGGACTCTCTGTGACCCGGCCAGAGGCGAGTCAGATTCTAACGACAGATGCCTCAGACATTGCTTGGGAGCTCATCTAAATGGAAAGTGGATACAAGACAAGTGGCCTGCCAGACTACAGCATCTACATATCAACATGAAAGAGATGTTAGCAGTCCAGTTTGCATTAATGGCTTTCAAGGAGTTACTTCTTCCAGGGCAGGTGTTGATTCTAACAGACAACACAACTGTCATGTGGTACATCAACAAACAAGGGGAACACATTCTTACCCATTGTGCAGGCAAGCAATGATTTTATGGGAGACTGCGCTCAGCTTGCAACTAACTCTTCAGGCAAGGTTTCTGCCGGAGCACAGAACTCCTTAGCAGATGTGTTAAGCAGACAAATCATGGATCCCCACAGTGGAAACTGGATCTTCATGTATTTCAAAATTGACAGTGTCATGGGAACTCCAGACATAGATCTGTTCGCTTCTCCACTAAACCACCAGCTGCCAAAGTTTTGCACAAAGAGGTTTCATCACACAGCTTGGAAAGTGGATGCTCTTTCTTTCAGTTGGAAAAATCTTCATGTGTATGCTTTTCCACCTCTGCCTCTTCTCCCAAAGGTGCTTCTAAAGGTCAGACAAGACAAGCCAAGGATGATTTTAATAGCTCCAGATTGGCCTCGGCAGCACTGGTACCCATTACTGAGGAGTCTGGTAAGGAAGCCTCCATGGCCTTTACCCTTGATTCCACACCTGTTGTCTCAGAGGACGGTCACCTGCTCAATGTCAAGCTTCAATCTCTTCATCTAACAGCCTGGCATATTCTGTTTTGAAAGACAGCAGGTCTCAACTTCCTCAACAAGTTTTAAATGTGATTATGGAAGCCAGAAGACCTAGTACAAGGAAAGTGTCGCAGAAAAATGGAAGAGATTTTTATTTTGGAGTGCAGCAAACAATTTGGAGATTTCTGAGCCTAATTTGAGTGTGGCTCTTCAATATCTTACTGAGTTATTGGACAAAGGTTTGTCTTTCTCTTCCATTAAGATTCATGCTGCAGCAATTTCAGCTCACTATGATTGTGACCCACCATTGTTTTCGCATCCTTTGTTCAAGCAATTTCTTAGAGGGCAAAGAATATAAGACCCCACGTAGAGCTCCTACTCCTGCTTGGGATCTCAATTTTGTGTTGGAGAAACTTACTCTACAACCTTTTGAGCCTGCGGCTACTGCTGAATTGAAATATTTGTCATGGAAGACTGCTTGTTTGTTGGCCATTACTTCTGCAAGAAGGGTTTCTGAGTTGCAGGCCCTTATGGCGGTAGAGCCTTTTTGATTTTCATAAGGATAGGGTATCTTTACACTAATCCTTCCTTTATGCCTAAGGTGGTTTCTAGTGTGGCTTTAAACCAAACTATTCATTTGCCTACTTTTTATGCAGATCCCCAAAATAAAGGGGAAAAGATTTTGCACACTTTAGATGTACACAGGCAATTGCGTTATTATTTGAGCAGGACTAAGGATTTTAGGCAGTCTCAGCAGTTGTTTGTTTCTTTTGCTTTGGGTTCGCAGGGCAAGCCTGTGTCAAAACAAACTATTTCTAGGTGGATTGGGTTTTGCATTGCATTTTGTTATTCCCATCATGGCAAGGAGATTCCAGCTGGAATTAGGCCTCATTCCACTAGGGCTACTGCCACTTCTACAGCATTTCTAAGGGGTGGCCACTAAGGATATTTTGGAGGCAGCTACTTGGAGTTCAGTGCATACTTTCTCTAAGCATTATCACCTTCCTCTCTACTCTAAGTCTAGGGCTGGTTTTGCCACAGCTATTTTGCAAGGCATGTTGTCAGTTCCTGCTTCCTTATGATTTGCCAGCCTCCCTTACCTCTGCTTTGGGATTCTACCCAATAGTTAGGACTGCAGCAATGTGGAATGAAGAACATAGTACAGTTTTGTACCTACCATAAATGTAGATGTTCGAGGATCCACATTGCTGCAGTCCAAACCTCCCTCCTTCCCTCTGTGTTTAAGGGTGGTTGTGTAGGTGAGGTTATATTCTGGTAATTTTGTATATATTGTACATATTTTTGGTGCAGGTATGTTTGGAATTTTTGGTTTCGGCCTTAGCTTTTCAGGGTCTTCTGACATCTGGGGCAAGAAAAGACTGAGGATATGACGTCGGTCATGCGCATTAGTACCCTGACGTTCTGGCGTCAGTCTAATGCGCCCTGACCGACGTCAGCCATATACTTTGGTATTCGGGCCGACTGGACAGCGGACTACCCAATAGTTAGGACTGCAGCAATGTGGATCCTCGAACATCTACATTTATGGTAGGTACAAAACTGTACTTTTCTGAAGTCAGAGTTTCAGACCGAATCAAAGTTGGCTAAGTACCCCGTTGGGGAATATTTTGGTTTTTTCTTGCCTCAGTATTTAACCGGATGTCAGAAAAAGTGAATAACTGTATTTCTTGTGGGAAACAGATACCTCATAGGGATTACCATACTTTGTGTATACCTTGTTTAGGGCCTGAGCACGACGTTGTTGGATGCCGCTCTTGTGCTAGATTTAACAAACGCACTATTAAGAGAAGGTTAGACTGTGCCAGGTTAGTTTTTGGGAAGCGTTGTAATTATAAAATGCCGTCGGATGCTCCGACGCCCGCTTCGACCAAAAGCGCAAGGACAAAGCAGCAAAGCCTAGAGTGGAAGAACCGACAGTCCCTGGCGTCGGTTCTTTAGAAAACTCAGTGGAGCCGGAGGTTCTGCCAGGTGTTTCTTTGGAGTCTCAGGGAGAGACTTTACTGTTACAGGATGTATCCTCTCAGGAAGTAGGCCAGGCTGAGGGGGGCTTCTCAGGTGGCTGTTCTTCCCTCTCTTCCTAAGGTGGTTAGAGCCTCCCCTTCTGTTTCCAAGGCTTCTTTCAGAGGCAGGCCAAGTTTAGCTTCAGTGGGGGTTTCTCCTAGTGCTTCAGGGTCTTTGCCTAAGAAACATATGCTTAAAATGGCAGAGGATTTAATTTCTATGATTAGAGGTTCTATGCCCACTCCTGATAAGAGGCCTAGGGTGGAACCTGAGTTTGAGAGTTTTGAGCAATGTTCGGAGGCTTCTGAGTCTTCGGCTGAAGACTTGCAGGAGTATCCTCCTTATTCTGATTCTGATATGGATGATTCTACTCCTTCAGCTTCTCCTCCTGAGGATTTTTCATTTTCAGAGACTCTGCATTCCATGAGGGAGCATTTTAAATGGGAAGGTCAAGATTTCTCTGATTCCAGGAAGAGGCTTAGGGAATTCTTGTTTTTACCCCAGCATAGGCCTTTAGCTATACCTCCTGTTCTGAATGTGGTGGAAGATGTTTTTGCAGAGGCTTCCCTGAATCCTGATTCTTTGCCTCCTGCCCCAGTTAAACCGGATAGGTACTATAGGGTGCCTGAAGCTCATAAGTATCTTTTTAAGAGTCCTAGGGCAGACCCGGAAACTGTTTCTCAGGGGCCTAAAGGTGTGAAGGCCTCTGTTGTTAAAAATCCTGTTCCTCCTGATAAAGAGGCAAGGGCTTTGGATAGATGGGGAAAGAAAGTGTATACTTCTTCCACTTTAGCCATGAGGCGTTGAATTGTCAGTTTCACATGTTAAAATATCAGAATTACCTCCTTTCACAATTGAAATCTAAGGTGGATGCTCTGGCAGAAGGTATTGAGTGTAAAGAGTTGCAGGATTTAGTTCATGTGTCTGAACAGGTGGGTAAACATTCCTTGCAGTGTGGTTTTGATGCTGTGCAGGCCTCCTCGAGGGTGGCTGCCACTGGTTCTGTTCTTCGTAGGCATGCCTGGTTGAGAGATCAGAATTTAGCTGAGCATGTTAAAACAAGGATTTTGGATGCTCCTTTGCAGTCTGATGTGTTGTTTGGTTCGCCTGTGGAAGCAGTTTTAAAGAAAATGGAGGACAAGGCTAAGTCTATGCAAACTGTTAAGGATTTTTTGCAGGTGCAGCCTCCAAAGTTTAGTAGAAATTGGCCTACTAAGGGATGGTCTTATCCTGCTTATGATTCCCAGTCTAGGGGTAGGTCTAGACGTGGTAGGGGCAGAGCTCAAGGTTCTTTTAGGCCTAGGACAGGGAGTTCCCCTGCACAGACTTCTGGTGAGGGCAGGGGTGAGTCCTTTCGTAAGCAGACCCAATGACCTGCCTTTTCAGCTGCCAGTACATTCTCGCCTGGCAGCACCTTTGGGAGGAAGGCTGTCTCTTTTCAAAGAAAATTGGGATTTAATTACCCAAGACAGATGGGTTCTGGATATCATTCACCACGGTTACAGGTTTTATTTCCATACCTTGCCTCCTTTCAAAGGCATGCCAGACATTCCTCCTCTACAAAGAAAAGAGGCTCACAAGCAAATTTCTCTGTTGCTCCAAATAGGGGCCATTCAGCCAGTTCCTGTGCCAGAAAGGGGCCTAGGATTTTATTCTCGCCTGTTCCTAGTACCAAAGAAGGGGAACTCGTGGAGATCAATTTTGGATTTATCTATCCTCAACACTTATCTGGACATTCCCAAGTTCAAAATGTTGACGTTACAACAGCTTTTACCTCTGCTGGGCAAAGATCACTGGATGGTAACTTTAGATCTCAAGGAAGCTTACCTTCATGTGCCTATAAGACTAAGTTGCAGGAATTATCTGCGTTTTCGAGCTGGAAATTCTCATTATCAGTTCTCTGCATTGCCCTTTGGCTTATCCACTGCGCCCAGAGTATTCACAAAGGTTCTGGCTCCAGTGATAGCTTACTTCAGGCTAAAAGGAATTCAAATCTATCCTTACTTGGGCGACTGCCTGATTCTAGCTCAAGAAAAGGAAGACCTTCTACAGCATTTGGATTATGTCATAGCAGTGCTAAGATGCCTAGGGTATTCTGTGATCGAAATAAAGTCCAGTCTAGTACCCTCTCAAGACATGTGCTTTCTGGGTGTGAGACTGAATACAGCAGCCCAGATGGCCTTTTTAACCCCGGACAAACAAAAGAATCTTTCCAGTTACTTCCATCAACTATCTCTTCAGTCCGGGCTGACTGCAAGGACAGTCCTTCAAGCCTTAGGGTTCATGGCATCTTGTATTCTGGTGCTTCCCAATGCCAAACTGCATATGAGGAAGCTGCAATGGTATCTCAAAATGTATGGACACAGCACTGCCAGGATTTGGACACTGTCATTCAAATAATACCTTGCATTCAAAAGGAATTTTTGTGGTGGGCTCAGGAATGTCACCTAAACAAGGGACTCTCTGTGACCCGGCCAGAGGCGAGTCAGATTCTAACGACAGATGCCTCAGACATTGCTTGGGAGCTCATCTAAATGGAAAGTGGATACAAGACAAGTGGCCTGCCAGACTACAGCATCTACATATCAACATGAAAGAGATGTTAGCAGTCCAGTTTGCATTAATGGCTTTCAAGGAGTTACTTCTTCCAGGGCAGGTGTTGATTCTAACAGACAACACAACTGTCATGTGGTACATCAACAAACAAGGGGAACACATTCTTACCCATTGTGCAGGCAAGCAATGATTTTATGGGAGACTGCGCTCAGCTTGCAACTAACTCTTCAGGCAAGGTTTCTGCGGGAGCACAGAACTCCTTAGCAGATGTGTTAAGCAGACAAATCATGGATCCCCACAGTGGAAACTGGATCTTCATGTATTTCAAAAATTGACAGTGTCATGGGGAACTCCAGACATAGATCTGTTCGCTTCTCCACTAAACCACCAGCTGCCAAAGTTTTGCACAAAGAGGTTTCATCACACAGCTTGGAAAGTGGATACTCTTTCTTTCAGTTGGAAAAATCTTCATGTGTATGCTTTTCCACCTCTGCCTCTTCTCCCAAAGGTGCTTCTAAAGGTCAGACAAGACAAGCCAAGGATGATTTTAATAGCTCCAGATTGGCCTCGGCAGCACTGGTACCCATTACTGAGGAGTCTGGTAAGGAAGCCTCCATGGCCTTTACCCTTGATTCCACACCTGTTGTCTCAGAGGGACGGTCACCTGCTCAATGTCAAGCTTCACTCTCTTCATCTAACAGCCTGGCATATTCTGTTTTGAAAGACAGCAGGTCTCAACTTCCTCAACAAGTTTTAAATGTGATTATGGAAGCCAGAAGACCTAGTACAAGGAAAGTGTACGCAGAAAAATGGAAGAGATTTTTATTTTGGAGTGCAGCAAACAATTTGGAGATTTCTGAGCCTAATTTGAGTGTGGCTCTTCAATATCTTACTGAGTTATTGGACAAAGGTTTGTCTTTCTCTTCCATTAAGATTCATGCTGCAGCAATTTCAGCTCACTATGATTGTGACCCACCATTGTTTTCGCATCCTTTGTTCAAGCAATTTCTTAGAGGGGCAAAGAATATAAGACCCCCACGTAGAGCTCCTACTCCTGCTTGGGATCTCAATTTTGTGTTGGAGAAACTTACTCTACAACCTTTTGAGCCTGCGACTACTGCTGAATTGAAATACTTGTCATGGAAGACTGTTTTTTTTGTTGGCCATTACTTCTGCAAGAAGGGTTTCTGAGTTGCAGGCCCTTATGGCAGTAGAGCCTTTTTTGATTTTTCATAAGGATAGGGTATCTTTACGTACTAATCCTTCCTTTATGCCTAAGGTGGTTTCTAGTGTGGCTTTAAACCAAACTATTCATTTGCCTACTTTTTATGCAGATCCCCAAAATAAAGGGGAAAAGATTTTGCACACTTTAGATGTACACAGGCAATTGCGTTATTATTTGAGCAGGACTAAGGATTTTAGGCGGTCTCAGCAGTTGTTTGTTTCTTTTGCTTTGGGTTCAGGGCAAGCCTGTGTCAAAACAAACTATTTCTAGGTGGATTGGGTTTTGCATTGCATTTTGTTATTCCCATCATGGCAAGGAGATTCCAGCTGGGATTAGGCCTCATTCCACTAGGGCTACTGCCACTTCAACAGCATTTCTAAGGGGTGGCAACTAAGGATATTTTGGAGGCAGCTACTTGGAGTTCAGTGCATACTTTCTCTAAGCATTATCACCTTCCTCTCTACTCTAAGTCTAGGGCTGGTTTTGCCACAGCTATTTTGCAAGGCATGTTGTCAGTTCCTGCTTCCTTATGATTTGCCAGCCTCCCTTACCTCTGCTTTGGGATTCTACCCAATAGTTAGGACTGCAGCAATGTGGAATGAAGAACATAGTACAGTTTTGTACCTACCATAAATGTAGATGTTCGAGGATCCACATTGCTGCAGTCCAATTCCCTCCCTCCTTCCCCTCTGTGTTTAGGGGTGGTTGTGTAGGTGAGGTTATATTCTGGTAATTTTGTATATATTGTACATATTTTTGGTGCAGGTATGTTTGGAGTTTTTGGTTTTGGCCTTATCTTTTCAGGGTCTTCTGACATCTGGGGCAAGAAAAGACTGAGGATATGACGTCGGTCATGCGCATTAGTACCCTGATGTACTGACGTCAGTCTAATGCGCCCTGACCGAC